>NW_027522509.1:0-109574 GCF_052094955.1 Ictidomys tridecemlineatus | reverse complement strand
TTGAGTGCCAAGCATCATGCTAAGCGTTTTGCAAGTATTAAAATTCTCACAAATAATTATCCCTATTTAGCCAGTGGAAAAGCCTATCCTAGAGAGTTCAAGTATGTTTTCCATGGTCTTATGTCTTTGTGATTCTGTAGAGTCTGAAATTCAGGGAAGGGATAAAGAGTTCAGGGTCCAGAGCTGGAGTCTCTCTCTCAAAAGAGACTTCCAAGGACCCCCTTAACTCTGATCTCTGAGTGTTTAAATTTAGTTATATTTATGGAAACTTTATTAATTTATTTACTTATCTATTTCAAATGTTCACTTACGCTTTTGATATTTTTAGAGCCCAATGTTTTCAAACATAGAAGAACACATAGTGATATAATCCCTCAAATGGTTATTGTCTTATTTTTACAAAAGAGGATGAATTCAAGTATTATAAGGTCTGTATAACAGGTTATAAACATTACCAATGGCAACCAAAGAAAGAAAAGTCAATAAATATATTGAATTGTGGGGATGCCTGGAATAATTTCCTGAAAATATAATGTAGCCATTTTAAGGTAATCATTTTTATTATTCCACCCCTCAATTCTACTAAGGCTTCATTCATAGTGACTGATTGTCAAAGAACTAAGACTGATTTCAAGTAGAACAATGTAGCACATGTTTAAAGGCAGTAAAATTGAGCTGATTAAAAAATGTTGGGCCAGGCACAATGGCACGTGCTTGTAATTAATCCCAGTGGCTTGGGAGGCTGAAACAGGACAATCAGGAGTTCAAATCCAGCTTCAGCAACTTAGTGACACCCTAAGCAACTCAATGAAACCCTGTCTCAAAATAAAACAATAAAAAAGGGCTGACTCAGAGATTAAGCACTGCTGGGTTCAATCCCTGGTACCAAAAATAAATAAATAAATAGATAAATAAATAAAGTTTCCATAAATATACCTAAACGAAAACATCCAGAGATCAGAGTTAAGGGGCTCAAATCCTCACTTAGGCCTTTGATATTTATAGAGACCATCAGTAGATACATGGCTCATAGCTAATTATCATATCATGTAAATAGCCTACCTTAAATACATTTTCATTGCAGTTTATTATAAAATCATCTTTACTACAGTGATTTTGTTTATTGTTTCAGTTAGAACAAAATTTATATTCCCATAATAAAGGCAGAGTATATGCTCTTATCTTTAACTCCTATGTATCTAAAATGTAACCTTTTTTTGAGACTGGAATGGTAAGTTACAATCTCAGTTCTTTAATTGACATACTTACCTGAAGTAATTCATCACCAAGTAAAGAAGCACTTTTCCATCTTTTTAGTACTTCCAATTTTGTTGATTAGTCCAGAGGCTGAAAAGAAGAAAAGGGATTGTGTTTTTTTTATTGTTGTTTATGCTTCTTAAAATTAGACATAGGCAAAGTCATGAACAGCTATTGAGGTTCCTCCATCTCAACTCCTCTCCAACACAGAAAGGTCATGTTGAGCAACATAGAATGGACAATTCCTATCCCAAAGAAGAAAGAATGTGTTGGTGCAAAAATTAATTGTTGAAGGAAAGGGAATTCACATGTGATTTTTAAGATTAGAGTGCTTGCCTGGCACGTGTGAGGCCCTGGGTTCGATCCTCAGCACTACATAAAAGTAAATAAATAAAAATAAAGGCATTGTGTACAAATAAAAGAAATAAATACTTTTAAAAATTGGATTATATTGTAGTCAGAAATCAGATCTGTATCTCCGAAAGCCAGAAGTTTTAAACAGTGACTGCTTTACTTAGGGTGAAACAAGTGTAGTAAAGAAGTGCTCTTGACAACAATTTTAGAAATTTAATAAGTTTTGAAACATGTAAGAAAACTCTGCAAAGAGAACTTTACCAAAAATCCGTGGACACTGCCTTCCTATAACTACATGCTACTGACAGAACAAGGTAAAAAGTAAAATGTTCAAGCAATGCTTTCTTTACCACTAGCCATAGTTTTCTTCTCTAGATAAGCACATAATTCATACATGTTCTTTGTATATAGGCTATTATTTTGTCTCTAGTGCTATTTTTTTTTGGTCTATGAAAATTATAGACCATGTATCATTGCTGTTTTCTTTCCGTTTGTTCTCTTTTGTTTACCTAGAAAGCATGGTATCTTAGTCCATTTGGACTGCTATGTCAAAGCACCGTAAACCAAGTGTGGCTTATAAACAACAGAAACTTATTTCTCACAGTTCTGTTGGTTCAGAAGTCCACGAAGATGGCTCCAGCAGATCCACTATCTGGTGAAGGGCCCATTTTCTGGTTGACAAAAGGTGCCTTTTCTCTGTGTCCTCACATAGTAGAAGGGGCAAGCAATCTTTCTTGGGCCTCTTTTATGAGATCACTAATCCCATTCATGAAGGCCCCATCCTCATAATGTATTCACCTCCCAATGTCTCCAACTTCTAATGCCTTCACTTTGGGCACGAGGATATACACATATGAATTTTGGGTAGATATGAACATTCAGAAAATAGCACCTGGTTAAAGGAGTTGTTCTGTCACCATTGGTTTATCAAAAAAAAAAAAAAACAGTGACTGACAGAAAGAAAAAAAGAGCCTGGTTGAACATATAGCATTAATTAATTAGATAATGGTCTGTGTCTGTGAGTGGTCTGGTCTGTGTCTATGAATAATTTGGTCCTGGAAATTAGAAAATATGTGAAAAAGCTAGAGTTTATAGCTTTGTAAATTAGCTAAGTGAGGTCAAATGAAGCTAAGGGACTTGCTGTGGTACACAGAATTCAAATTATTTGCATCCCTGATGTAAACATTCTGCATAATGTTCAGAACTGTGAATATGAAGGGTGTTGTGGTTTAGATGTGGTGTTTCCCAAAAGCTCATGTATGAAACAATGCAAGAAGGTTTGAAGGAGAAATGATTGGGTTATAATTTTGACCTAATCAGTGAATTGATTCCCTGATGGGATTAACTGAGTGGTAACTGGAGGCAGGTGGAAGTGGTACATTGCGGGCGTGGCTATGGGGTATATATTTTGTATCTGGCTAGTAGAGTCTCACTGCTTACTGATCACCATTTGAGCTGCTTCCCTCTGCCACACTCTTCCCCCATGATATTCTGCTTCACCTCGAACCCTAATGAATAGAACCTGCTGTCTATGGATATAGACCTCTGAAACTGTGAGCCCTCCAATGAACTTTTCCTTCTTCTACAATTGTTCTGGTCAGATCTTTTAGTCCTAGCAGTGAAAAATCTGACTAAAACAATAGGTTTTACTCTCATGATGAGGTTTAACGTTGTATGATAAAGTTGACCTTAAAGTAGATTATATGCATGGTTATGATCTAATCACATAAGACCTTGAAAAGCAGTTTTCTTTGGCTAGCTGCAGAACAGGAACTCAGATTTTGGAGAACTATATGGACTCAATGAGCAATTGCTGGCTTGAAGAGGGAGGAGTCATGTAGAAAATATGAGAAGCCTCCAGGAGCTGAGAGGAGCCCCCTAGCTAATAACCAGCAAGGAATCAGAAATCTCAACCTTACAGTTAAAAAGAAATTATTTTGCCAAAATCTAGTGAGCTGGGGAGAGCACCCTAAATCAAAGAGGAGACAGGTCACCTCAACATCCCAGTGAGACTTTGAGAAGAGAATACAGTGATAACATACCCACACTGCTGACCTACAAAACCTTGGACCTTATAAATGAGTGTCATTTTAAACTTCTGAGTTATTCACATTTTATTCCCTAGTAACAGAAAATGCATCCATTTTCCTAAGAGTCTATTGTTATTAAGTGATGGCCTAAGGCCTCCTGAGATGCAGGATAAAGTCTTTTACCTCCTATTGCAGACAGCAATGACAACGATTTCAGTATGAATCCGACCAACCAGCTCCAAAGTGTATGATCAAAGTTTAGTAACCCACTGGGTTAGAAATAGCTAAATTACTATTTCCTAATGAATAAGAGAATGTGAAAACTGATATTTATAGTTTGTCCAACATTAATTCTGAATAAAAAAAAAACTACCTCAGAGAAAATGGAATATTGTTCCCATCAAACTGCATGGTTAGAAGCCAAAAAAAAATGGAAGCTACTTCAACATTCCAGTCCTCTCAGGTCTGATGTTGCTAGCTAGAAACCAGAGGGGTATTTGGTGATTGGAATATGGACTCTGAACATAATTTTGTAAAAGCACCATCACCCTATTAAGACTTGAGTAAGACTTTTGCCACATGCAAAACTTTCCATTTCATCATGTGAAATTACTCTGAAGAAAAATGTTATGATTTCCAGATTTTAAACAACCCAATGTCATTAGCCATTTACCCAGTTAGAAAATCTCTCACTTTCCCATCTTCCTAAAACCAAAATCAGAAATGACTTGGTCAAAGGGAAAAAGGATTCACCAAGTACCCATATGTTTCTTGGTATATGAAACTTGGAGTCGTGTAGGCAATGAGTTCTAATATTATATTAGTACCACTTTTCATACATCAGACAATAGGGAAAATCATGTAATTTCTACCACACATGATCTAACTGTTGTGACTTTGCTGATGAGGGAAATAGTGGCTTCGTCTTTCCTGTGGCATGCCGTCTCTATTAGACTTTGTAAACTGCAGCGGTTGAAATCTTTAACCAGCCATTACTCATAAGCATATGTTAATTGTTGCAGAGATCATAAGCAGGTCAATTAGGAGGCAAAGACTGGAACCAAAGGCAACATTCAGCTGGAGGGAAAATCTGGGGCAGGTGTCGGCCAGCATGTTCTGCCCTGGCGGGAGCTCTACACATCTTGGGTAGAAGCTCATTTAATGTTTTGATTTGCTGAATTTGCATTTCAAATTTTCATTCCTAATAGACAATATAGTCAGTCTTTGTTAATGAGGACTCTGATTACATGTGTCATTATAATTGGGAATTAGCAGACCAGCCTTGTTTTGGAGATTAAACCCAAAGCAAATTGGATTAAATACGGTGTGACTGAAGCCTCCTCTCTCTCTCTTTGTTTTTTTATCTTGAGTCAAAGGTGAAAAAAAAAATCCATTGGTTCCAAGCATATGGCTCATAACTTTATTATCCTGTTTAGAGCTTTGATTATACTTAAAAAAATAGTCTTCTTTGGCAGAGTTCATCTATAGTTTTTTTAAAAAATATTTATTACATTTCCCTCTATAAACTGAGCAGGCTTGAGAGCAGATTGTGAAATATCTGGAATTAATTATAGAATGTACACACATATAGTGGTAGTTTTTTAAAATATTTTTATAAAACATTTTATATCTAAAAGCAGTGAGGGAATATCACTTCAAAATGAGATTTGTGTGAAATCATACAACCTATCTTCATAATAATATAGTTCAAATTATTATGCTGTGTTTTTACAAGTCTGTGAAATTTGTTTCTTAAATTTTGATATATTAAATATATATTACCTTAAGAAATACAAAGATGGGAAATAAGTATTACATTACTTTTATCAATTCACAAGAACTCATTTTATCATGACAATTACAATACAATTTTTATATTTTAGACCATAGGTATCATAATCATTAAGTAACATATAGCTTAGGGTTATGTGGTCTTTCTTTATTCTCTGGGGTCATTTAATATTGTAATCCAGTTACACTCCAACATTTTCATTATTAAGCTTAAGACCAATTCTTCAAAAACTACCACTAATCCCAAGTCATTGGAAAATAATGCTTATTAATTCCCATGAGATTCAGTTAGATGTTTTTTTGGCTATAGGCCACCTTAATTACACAACAAAAGGAGATCTTCACAAGATGAAGAGAAATTCAAATATTTTCTGAGTGAATATTGGTCTTTGAAGACACACAAATGAGGTTGGACCTGGATGCTAACAATCTTGTACACTTTTCAGCCATAAAATGCTAATGTGTGGAGAAATGAAGAAAGGGAAACCTTTTACACAGGTTTAATGTTTTGTTCAATTGCATGGTGTTGCAGAGAAAAATAATTATGGTGAAAGTAGCTATGCAAATAAAGATTAAGGTACTCATGTCCTTCCTTACCCAGCAATATCTCACCATGAGAACAAGAGAAAGTGGTAAAGTTTCCAAGTATGTGCCTTCCACTATACAAGTATTAGGCATTATTTCTTCAGGAATGCTTGTTAATTCTTTAGTCACTCAATTACATATGAATCACTTAGGCCAATGTCTGATTTGATGAGATAAAGAAAGTAATGAAAAAAAAGAAAATAAGGGCAGTTGCTGATACAGGTTTTCAGGGAGAATGGATAGATTCCTTTGTGCATAGATTTGATGAAGAAAGGACTTGTCTCAGTTAAACTAACAGAAAATTACAATTTAAACCATATATGACATGTTTTCTACAAAGACAGAATGTAATGTACTGGACTCTAAGCTTTCCCAAATATGATAATATTACTAACTTGAAATTTTATTCCTTAAGTTCCATAAGAATAACTTCGACTACATTTTTAACACTTCAGTCTGAAACATGAATGAGTTAAGGATCTTAGACCATCTTGTAATTATCAAACAGGAATAAATCATCACCGTCAAAGTTTATTGTTATTTACTAATTGGAAGTTCCCTTTGTCAGATAACGAATAGACAATGTTTCATTTGCATATTTATTTTAAGTTTGCTAGTTTTATATATTTATGTAATCATAAGATAAATTGTTTTGTTTTAATTATAGATAACACTATAGTAAGAATAATAACATATTAGCATATCTTAAGTGATTTTAAAATGTTTAAAAGGTGAAATTCATCCAATATTTCGTGAACTATATAAAATAGACTGGAATGGTATGGGATGAGATAGAAAATATAAGAATGCATCCCCTGTATTGAGACTTTTTTGCATGAAATTTGCTTCAATTATGTGTGTGCTTAGGTGAGCACACATTATGTCACAATGTAAAAATGTGTTTCATATTGCTTATTGAAGTAAAAATTAAGTCTGACTGCACAAATCAAATACCTATACATCTGACTGTGCTTCAGTGACTTTTGCAAGAATTTAAGCCCACCTCCTCTTCATCTTCCTTCTCTCCCCTCCCCATGAACAGCTCCCTCCACCATAATCTTTGCCAATCTCTGCCTTTTCAACAATTTTTATGGATGAGATATATTGTTGGTGGTATAGTTTGCAGATCAAAAAAGAAATAAAGACTATTCAACAAAGGGTTAACTTAATAGGATTACAAGTTGCTCATTTTTAAAGTCTTCAGTACTGGCCTTTGATGAGCTCCTGATATATAACCTGAGTCCTGGGAATATCCTAACTGAAAGGAGTATGTTTGTATACCTGAGACCTTGGGCTATGTCAGATAGCTTATGCCAATCTGATTTATGGTGCATACTACTTTTTTTAGGTCTGAGGCTTTGGTTTATAATCTATCAGTTTGAACTTTGGGGGGATAAAGATAATAGTTAACTTCACAGATGTTCCACACCTATGCAATGGACCACCAAAAAGAATTCTGGTTAACAAGACTCTGCTGAGCTTCCTGGTAGGCAACACAATTTGACTTCCCTGGGAACAAACAATTGGAAATTTGTGCCTAATTTCTCCAGGATTCTGTTCTATGCACATTTCTCCTTTGTGAATATTAATCTGAGGTCCTTTGCTGTAATAATATATAACTATAGGTAGAAAAGCTTTCTGAGATCTTTGAGTTCTTTCAGTGAGTCATAGAACCTCAAGGCAATCTTAGAGATCCAACCTAATAAAATAGCAATTAGAAGGCTCTAGAAGGCTCTGTGGCATGAATTTTTAAGGAGAGGTTAAAGGTGGCTTAGAGTCCCTTGCTCCCCCTTCCCCAGACAGGAAACTGATATACAGTAAGTGCTAATGGGTGTAGAGCATCCCAGTGCATGAAAATATTTTAATTTATCTTACTGATCCTGTATTGATGGGCATTTGTTTTCCAGTTTGGGGGTTTGGTTTGGCTTGGGTTTTTGATAATAAGCCTATATGCACAACTTTTTCAACTTATTGAAGTTATTCTTACCATGCCTTTACAAATGTGAAAGGCAGTTTTCCTTGCATTTCTCATTGAGTCTCATTTTTACTTGCATCTCTTTGATTATAATGGTACTGAATATATATAGGCATTTTTTTGTAACACTTTCACAATAGAATAGTCAAAATGTGTAATGAATAAGCAAGTTGTGGTATATACATAGAATAAAATATTTTTCAAACAATAATAATAATCTATAAACTACTGATATATGCTACAACATTAATAAACTTTGAAACAATTATACCAAGTGCAAAAAGACAGACACAATATGTTACATGTTGTATGACTCCATTATATGAAATATCTAGAAGAGATAAAATCATTTTTAAAAGGTCTTTGTATTCCTTCTTTTGAACTATTTTTCTGTTAGAACACACAACTTTTTTTTAATATTCATTTGTACTTTGTTTTGTATGACTTGAGCAGAGTTGGTAAATAAGCTTGAGTCATAAAATATTTTAGAACAAATATAGCTATATTGATGCCAGTGCTTAACAAAGCATGACCTAAATACTACAAAAGTGTTGAAATAGGACTCTTTCGAAGACAATATTAGAGAATGGAAAATTCATACACGTATATGTACATATTGGTTGTTTTAGAAGTGTCTAAAACTGCCTCATCATTTTGTTTAAATGCTTTGTTTTGCTGAGAAAAACTTTTCTTACTATTCTAAGGTATTGATAAATAAATTTCAACCCTGGTTTGGTCAAAGCAACTTTTTGGATAATGGTGTTTATTTTTTTGTTTGTTTGTTTGTTTGTTTGTTTTAGAGAGGAGAGAGAGAGAGAGATAGAGAGAGAATTTTTAATATTTATTTTTTAGTTCTCGGCGGACACAACAACTTTGTTGGTATGTGGTGCTGAGGATCGAACCCGGGCCGCACGCATGCCAGGCGCTTGAGCTACATCCCCAGCCCTTGGATAATGGTGTTTAATAATAAAATGGTCAAGAAAAATTGTTATGCAATTGTTATTACAATAAGAAATAAATAAAATGACTGATTAAATGTCTCAGTGCCTTATACTTAGCAATTGAGCACCAGTTGTTTTTATGCCAAATTAACAAGCAAACTCACAAAAATCTAATGTATTATTATCAGTTTCAATAAAAGAAACTTATTTAATGTTGGGCACACTTACTACATGTGCCTAACATGATATACACTCCATTTAGTTTCCTATATAATATTTATTCATGGCAACTGGCTAGTCTTCTGAAATAATAAAGATAGAGAGAGAAAAGGTTGCTGATAAAGACAGTAGTGAGTTTAGTACTTGAAGAGGCCCCCAAATCTTTAAGACTCCAAGATACCATTAATGCCAGAGAAAAAGATAATTATAAGTGAAGTATCTTTCAGCATTTTTTATGATTTTTTTTTTGTCCTTTAAATAAATGGTTTATTACCCTCTGGAACTCAATTGTGTCTCAAATTACTTCTGAAACTGGGACATCATTTTATAAGTTAGAACATATTACTAGTAATTTTTAGCAGTATTATAATTGTTATTACTATTATGAATTTTAGTAATAGACTATGTTTTGTTTGAAATATTTTTACATATTCTTTCTCACTGTTAAGTGATCAGTGATAAAGTTCTGCTCTTTTAGAAGCAGATAGAGGCATTTGAGAGAATAACTTACTCAGTTAGTATATTGGCATATTTTTGTAGTAATTCATAGTTTACAAACAGCCATTGCATCTGCGATTTTGCCTCTTTCCTAAGTGACCTAGAAGGCTCTGTGGCCTGAATTTTTAAAGAGAAGTTCATGGTGGCTTAGAGTCCCTTGCCTAACCCAGGCAGGCAACTGATATACAGTAAGTGCTAGAGTTGTTCTTCATTTATTCATTCATTAATTCCCTCAGGACTCTTGATGTGCCAATCTCTCTAATAAATGGTGAGGACCATATACATTTTTTTAAAATGTGGTTTATTGCCTTTAAGGACACTAGTTTTAGTAGTGACATTCAATGTGAAATCATATTCTAAATATATTGTCTTTATAACAGAAGCATGAAAATGCTTCAGTAGCTCAGAGGAGGGACTGACTGTATATCTGGGGTAGCATAGAGATGACCAACAATGTGAAGCAGGATTACAATGCTCAGAGTGTACCTGATGCTCCACAGAGGGGCACAGGACATCCAAGAACAAGTTCAGAGAGGAAGTCTGCAACTGTTCTAAGGAAGCAAGTTGAAACCAGTTAGCAATATTCCATATCCCCATTGCCATCTTGCAATATGTGGAAAAGGATAATATCACTCTGAGAAAAATCCACTGCCTATTGAACCTAAGACATATTCTTACAATATGTGGGATAATCACATCTTAAAAAAATTTTAATTGCTATTTTAAGTACTTTTTTCTGATCACATTACAATTAAGACCCATTGAACAAAGTGTAAAATTTATTAAAAAAAACAAGTAAAGGAAATTAGAAAACCACAAAATCCTACCATAGATATAAGTGCCTTTCTTTCTATGTGTATCATTTCATACATAAAACTTCTGTAAATGTAATTTACACCCTGTTTTTGTATTAATAATGTAAATAGGAGGTTTTCATATAACATTTATGGAAGTTGACATAATTTAACTATTGTCATATTGTTGAAGCTTATCTTGTTTATAGATTTTTCAAATTATAAATGATACTGCTTCTAAGATTCTTGGGGGGTATTTTTCTCATTATTTTGTTTTATTTACATAGAATATTGCTGGGTCAAAATTGTGCCATTTTTAAACATTTAATACATGTTCTCAAATCTCAAAGCTCCCACCAGCATTGACTTGTCATATATATATATATATATATATATATATATATATATATATATATATATGCCATTTATTTCCATTATCAGCATTTACACAGAAATGGAGAATAACTGGCCTGTTGGTGACTCAGTTCCCCCCAAATGCAAATTAGCACTATATTACCAATATATTGTTTTCTATAAATAAGAGTACTCCAGTCAGAAGTTAAAATTCCATGCTGTGCCTTCAAAGAGAGCAGGTGTTTTTAAAAGACTTTGGAGATTTTCATACTTGACTTTCCCCATTTTTTGTAAGATACAGGAAATATTCTAGTTTTTTAAATTCCCCCAAAATAAGACTTGAGTCTTCACAATCTGCTTGTAATAGATGCTACTTTTAGATTGACTGGAATTAATACATGAATAAAATCATTGACAGTCAATCACAGGGGTGGGTTTAACAGTCTCTTCTTTGGACTAATCATTTGGAATGCATTTATTTAAATGGTATTAAAATATCAGTTTCAGTAAATCTAGGAATGCCATGACCTGCATGTATAAAAATTATCCACTCATTTAGTCCCACCATTTTTGTTTGTGGAACAGAAATCATGACAAAAAATACCTTCTTGGTAATGCAGGAGATCGGAAACATTGTAACAGCTGACAATAAAACAGGGACTGGGTAGTCACCCCTTCTGCTTCATTTGAATGAAACCCTCCCATGTGAGATAAGAAGCCTTCCTTGAAATTTTATGAAATTTGGTCCCTATTGATGGGAGTCAAATATCAGAAACAAAAAAGATGGCAATTTTATTCAGACTTTTAAGACAGAGTTACACTCTGACTTTCATCCTTAAAGGCTTCCTTTAAGAGAAGTTTGACACATAGTAGCTCTTTGGGAAGAGTAAACAGGAAGTGAGTGGGCTTAACCTGGAACCCTCAGTTGTTCTTCAGTCTTCAAGACTTTGAAACTTCTGAAAGAACAATGGACAGGTACTTTGTAGAATGTCTCTCAGTTTGGCCTTGTCTGAAGTGTTGTTTTTTTTTAAGTATAGGTTTCTGAAAAGGAATCTTTTTTTTTTTTTAAGCAAGCCCTCTATGGCAGTGATGTAGTTTTTGTCTCAGTACACCATATGCAGAGGTACAAGATTCCCATGTGCCTCAATACTGCTGAGGTTAGGCTCAACCATGTTAAGGTTTGTTTCAACAGGCTTCCCCAGTGTAAAGTCACTACTTTCCCCTTTGCAACTAATAAACGTCTTGTGTAGAGGTACTTAGAGAGTAAGTATCTAGTTTCTCTGCTTTTCCCCACTAATTTTAGCATCTGTTAGTGCTTCCTGCTTGCAACAAATATTTTGATGTATCTGGCAAATGGTGATTTTCTATTTGCATTATTCCCTTTATGTTTATAAATTAAAACCCTACTGTAAGAAAGAGCTTTCTATTCTCTGTGTTATTAGTTCAACCATAACAATATAGATATTTAAAAATCTGCATAGCAATATTTATTTTATTCCATGAATTATAAACTATTTTCCTCTGGATTTGATGTTAGACCCGTTTCTGTGTGCTTCTACATCCTTTTAATATATTCTCATCTTTTTTTTTTATTTTCTTTTTTTTTTTTTTGAGCACTTGCTAATTTCCAACACCACAAGATGTTCTGGGGTCATCTTGTACTTTTTCTTTGTTCCAGTCCTGGAAAGTTGTGAAGAAGTTTTTGGAATCAGCCATTTCTTCAAGAAATCTTGATTCCTTTTACCAGAGAATAGCATTGATAAACCAAGATCTGGATGTGTGTTTATTGCCCCTGAGGTGTGATTTCTTCTGGATCCTCTTAGCAAGGAGAACTGAGAATTATGTACATATATACATACACATACCAATTTCTATACCTATCTATCTGTAATTGGTTTAGGAACCATGGAGTCATGCTAATACTTAAGGTTCTAGTTCAACACCCCAGGACTGCTTCAAACCCTCTTTTTTTATTTGTAGGTCTTTCTCTCACATATGTAGCTTAGATCTCATTGGCCACAATATATTAACATGTTTATTTAGTCCCAGATAACACATAAAGTAGTCTCAGAATCACTAGCTCATACTCTCATGAAGAATAAATTAAGTGACTAATACTCTATAATGTGTACAGTTCTTTCTCCTGACATACCCAAGGGTTCATAGTCAAAAAGAATTTTTCTCAAATAGATTTAGATCAATTATTTATTTGCTACTCCCTTTAGAGTAGTTTTAGTATCTGTTTATAATGCAGTTAACAGGTTAATGTTTAGATTACATCTTGGTTTCCTTCTTTTTTCCTAGTTATTTTTATGCATGAGAAATATTAGTATGTTAGTCTGTTTTCCATTATTATAAAAAATTACTGAGGCTAGATAACTTTATAAAGAAAAGATATTTATTTAGCTCACAGTTCTGAAGGTTTAAGGGCAGGGCATGGACATAAATCTGGTTCTGGTGAGGAACTTGTGGTAGACCACAGGAGTATGCATGAGACGGGGAGATCACTTAGGAAGAGGCAGCCAGCATGAGGGGAGTGGCCAGTCCTGCTCCTTCTAGAACAAGATGTTCTGGGGTCATCTTGTACCTGCTCTCAAGAATTAATCTGTGTTTTATTTTCCATTTCACTGGTCTGTTTGTCTTCTCATGAGCCAGTATAATAATATTTTGGTTACAGAGGCTTATTATGTATGTTAATGTCTGGCAGTTTTTCTTTCCTGGTATTTTTTTCTGAGCATTTTTCCATGTTGGCTTTTCAGTATGAACTTTAGTAGTGATTTGTCTCACTTCCTTTTTTAAAGTGCCAACATGGAGTTCAATCTAAAGATGAAAGCTAATGGAAGACAAAGTTTACTTCAAATACATTAACAATAAGTCAGATCTGTCCCAAGACATGTGTTTGGACTTTTTCACACAAGAACTACATCAATTCTTCCTGAGGATGCACCCCCAGTCACCTCAGGACCTCCAGTCAGGCCCCACTGCTAATGGTCACTTTTTAACATTGCCACACTGGGCATCAACTTTCTAACACATGAACCCATGGAGGACAAACTTTATCCAAACCACAGTTATTACCATTGTTCTAAAGCTCAGGATTATATCGGAAGCTATGTGTCCTTGAAAGTGTCATCTTCCTTCTATCCTTTCTACTCCATTTTCATTCTTCCATTTTCTCCCTTCTCATGACCCTTGTTAGTAATCAATTTTATTATTTCCTACTCTATCTTCACTGTAGTTTTTTGCAGAAATAAGCAGATATGTGTATTTCTTCTTATTTTCCTTTCATGTTTACAAAAACCAAGCAATCTACTATAGATGCTCCTTTGTACTTTTGGTTCTCCCCTTCTCAAGGTATCTTGGAAAGCATTCCATGTCAGTCACATAGCTCATCATTCTTGTCTGCCTGCTACCTAATATTTTATTATGCCAATGCCTCAAAGTTTATTCAACCACTCTTCCAACTTGTGGATGTTTAGGTTGTCCTTCACATTTTATGATTACAAACAGTAACATACAGTCTTTGGTCTTCTCTCCAGAAGTTTTTAAGAACTCTTGCTATATTAAGGATAAGAGACCTTTGTGACAAATTGTCAGTGGAAAATGTTGGCACAATTTATCCACCCAAAATACAATTAATACTAGGAGGAAAGGAAATATAACAAGAATTCTCACAAATACAAATATGTGATATATTTATGTATATAAATACACAATATTTATATTAATATAAATATATAATAAAAGCCTTATTTTATGCAATCAATTTTCTATTCAGCTAGGGTTACATGAATCTTTTTGCAAATAATCTTCCTTTTTATTTGAAGACCTCAAGTCTCATAGAAAAAGAAAAAGATTCAAAGGACAATAATCTGAAACATAGGAACAAAGCATTTTATTTTCTGAATCAAATAATTGATTTTTAAATCCACATTTTGCCTCTTCCTCCGCAACTGTAGACAATTTTCTTAACCTGCCCAAACTTTAGTGTTTTTCATGTATAAAATTAGGATGACTATAGAGTCTACCTTCTAAAACTGCTGTCAGGATTAAATGACAACATCTGTAAAGCTCTTGGGAGAGGATTCCATAAGCAGTTGCTAATATTACTGAAAGTTCATAATCATCTGGGCTGAGAAAAATGGCTCAGAGCCTTCCTCTTCAGGTTGCTCCTCCTGCCCATTTCACAAAGTCCTGGTATCTATGAAAGACAGAGCATTATTGCCCTCCCAGGAGGTCTTGACCAGCCATGGTCATGGCCAGCCATGAGCTCTATCAGAAGCATAGGAGGTTGTGGTTTACCCTCGTGCTCCCCAGACACAGATGGCTGATACAGCAGAGTCCCAAAAGGCAAACGCTTTGTGTTTCATGCATTTAGATCTCTATCATTCTTAGTTTAACATATGGCATGAGGAGTATATAATTTTTTTTCATAGACAGTTATTAAACAGGAAGAAAATCTTATTTTCTTAGAATGTTTTCCAGCTGTTGGTTATGCCAAAATGTCTGAGTTAACTAAGAATACCCACAATAATCCTTACTCTCTAAAGGGTTTTATTTATTACATCTCTATATTAAGTAACTTTTGCTGGTTTTCATTCTCTGTTGAATGATGATACTTGATGTATATTGACATCAAAGAAAACACCCCAAATGCATGTGCCCAATGATATATCTGGTTTCTCGTGGAAGGCACACAGGGAGTTCCATGCACATGTGCACATGTGTAGACACATCCGCACATAAAGAAGAATTGTGTTATTCAAGATATGATAACTTAAGTTTATATCACAGCAGCAACCAAGGATATAGTAAAGAGGCAGTGAATGTTTTTTATATAGAAGAATTAATTACTTAATTGAGTAGGTAAGAATATTACAAGCTCACATATATGTATGTACATAGCCACATATTTTCTACTAAGATTTCTTTAATCATTAGAGCTATGTATTATTTTGATATCATCCAAATAAACTTTCCCCTTTTCACAAAAATACCATTGCTGTTTTAAGCAAATAGGGGCTGCTAAATGATTCAACCTGATATTTCTTCTTCCTACAGGGGTAGCAGATGTACACCGGGAGTCATTTACTTAATTCCCCTAATCCATTTCTTTCCTTCTTCTTCATTCTCTGCTTGGAAACTTCAATGTTCCCCAGTGTACTAATAGCTGACCCTGAAAACTGGCAGAAACCAAAACCTTCTTTTGAAAGCAGCAGGCTCCATATGGTTGCTTCAAGCATGGAGGGTGACCCTGCCAAGTCTCCTGCAAAGGGATTTTACATAGCAGAGAGGCAAACGTGTCCCCTTTAAATGTGAGTCATTGAGCCAGAGAGAAGAATCGCCTTCCTGATGAAAGGCAGTTAAAGTACTTTTCAGCCTCTGATCTGCAACCTATAGGAAGTTTTGTACAATGGCGGCTCGATGCAAAGCATTAAAAATAAATGTAATCATCAGATGATTAGCTATAAAACCTTCCCTCAAAAATGATAGAGCTGTCAGTTACAATCAAACATCCATATGCATATTTGAGAACAGGGAGACCAAGAATAACTGTGTGGATGAAACCAGCGCTATATGTGTGCCAGGATAACAGAGGCTATGACATAGCATATGAAGTCAATGGTGGAGTTGTTATTATTTATACATGAGTAAAGATTACAAATGCAAGCTCCAGCTCAGATCTCTCACCCCCTGGATCTGTGAAACCTGTCACTCAGTCTCCCGCGGTGTGTCTTCTCGTCTTGGAGCCATTGGACCACCTGTTGTCAAGACTCTCATCTACTGTATTGCCCGAAGGCCTCGATGATAACAGCATTGATTCCAATGTACATCTAATTACTTCTCATAATCTACTCATTTCACAATAGTGTAGTGAAACATCTGTCACATCATAAACTCTTTAGTAGCCTTATCAAACCACCAAAACACACTCTGCTGCCAGTTGGCAGCTTCCTCGGTTTCCCGTTTATTAATATGATACAAACATTTCTAGTCCTTTTTGTAGCTTTAGACGAATTTCCTCAATGACCAGTGAAGCAGAACTGGGCAAACTGCAGTTTAAATGTCTGTATATTACCTATTGAGGGACAAATCCGGATGTCATCCAGAAATCAGTTAAAACAGCACTGTTTCCTTGGAGGGATTACCTAAATAAAGTTCTTCCACTGGTAACAGTGAAAGACAGGCCTCCTTCCTTGGCTTCAATGTGTCTGATTAATTTCCTAAAATAAGCCTCTGGGACATGTTTGCCTTTGAATAGGATATTGCACAGAAAAGCCTTTTACCTTCATATGCCTAAATTTATCTTTGGGGAAGTTATGTCCTTTTTCTTTTCTCTCTCTCCACCCTTTCTCTTCATCTCAAATTCCTTTCTACTCTTTCGTAGGAAACTTAGTAGAGACTAGTCTTGTCATAGTAGATTAGAAAATGCTGCTACTATTTTGTGATAAAGTCTATGCAATGTTATAACACAATATAGATGTTGTATCTTCCACAGAAGAGATCCATCACCAGTTCCTGATAGTTGGTGGACTTCTTTTAACTCCTCCTTCAAGATCCAGTTGAATGTCTCTTTCTGAGAGCAGCTCTCCCAGGGAGAGTTACTCAGACTTTTCTTTACATGCACATAACTGCTTGACATCTCTATTCATGCACTTAACACAATAATTGAGAATCATCTTGTGCATATCTGCCTTTTTCTAGATGATAAATCCCTCCAGGATAAAGACTATGACTTTTTTATGTTTGTATCCCTGGCAACTTGCTGGATTCCTGGCACCAGACACTGTCAAATAGCTACAGAAGACTTTCTAGTTCATAAAAAATAAAATAAAATAAACACCTGATGACAGTAGTTTCATGAGTTGCTTTACATTAATTGTGAAGTATAACTCCTTAGATTCTGCTCTAATGTGATAGCCAGTGCTTACATGTGCTAGGCACTATCCTAAGTCCTCCACATTGAATCCTTACAACCCTGTGAGGTAGATAACAGTCATGACCCATGCTAGAGCTAAGGAATGGAGGTGCAGAGAGTCTAAATGCCTCACTCAAGGTCACACAGCTGGGAATTGGTGTGTGACCTCTGCAGTCTAACTACAGTCCCTACTCTTAACTCTCACTCTACACAGCCCTTCCATAACTAAATTGTCCATTAACTGCAGATGGTTCTCACACCATCTCATCAGTTTCTCTTCCTGAGCAACTCTAGAAGACATAGACACAGAGCCAATTTCCAAGCTATCCAGGTGGGTTTATAGGATAAATATGTGCCTCTCTTCATTGGCATGATGTTGTGCCAAGTAAATCCAAAATTCTGAGATCTTATTTTTAATTCTTCTTTGATATCACAAGAAGAGTGGACATATCTTACAACTATAGAGGAAATTCAAGCTTTTTTCTGTGTTTCCAGTAGAGATTGAAGGAAATCACTTCTGATACAACTATCAACTTTAAAAACTAAATCCTCCCAAGAAGGCACAGATATTAGAAGTTTCTGTAGATATATTCCTGGGATCCACTAGAACATAAATTTATTTCTTACAAAGCATTATATATCTATGAAGCAACTACTTTAGGCCATTTGTTATCCTGGATTGAATTTAGTGCTAATGACTGAGAGATGAAGACTCTGTGCCATATTATATGTCCCCTCAGACAAGAATCCTTTGAGGTCCCAAGGGTCAAGGCCAAAGGGAAATTAGATCTCAATCTCTATTATTTCTCCATATGTTTAACTTATAGCTTCATGTATCAGAATAAAATACCATGCACTTTAAAGGCTAGGTCTCCATTTAAGCACATCCCAGAACAATACAAAGCTCAGTGAACTGTAACCTGGCCTATCCTAAAATGTTAAAACCTAGAAGGGCTAGATTTTGGAATGGCAGCAGGACTTAATAAAAGCTTGCCATCATTGTGTATCAAAGGAGTTTAGATCCATGGTAAATGTCCCTGGCCTGGATATAACATCCACTATATTACACAAAGGAGCTCAACTTGTTTTAGCAAAAAGAGTACCAATTAACCTAGTGACAGAGAGAAGTTTTTAACCATCAATGAGTAAGAGATGGGATCTGGCATGAGACAGTACAGATGGATGGGTGTGACCTTGTGAAAGTCACCTCCCTAAATCCCAAAATCTTTGTCTATCTAATGGGCATGGTAACAGTATTAGTCCCAAAGGCTGAGTCACAGATGTTGCTCTGAAGAGCCATGGGTCTTGGTTAAGCACAAAGAATTCCCCCTTATGAAATTTCTAGAAAGCCAATGAGATGTGGCCAAATAATCAGGGCAGTGCAGGTAGAATAGGCTCAGAAAAGGTGGGGCTGCCCTGAGAAACACCATCAGAGGAGGCCGCTGAGAGCCATCTGACCTGTGGAGGGTGGGCGAGGTGGGGGTAAAAAGCTAAGTAGCAGGGAGTCGTTCCCAGTTCAAGAGAACAACAACTTCTGACTCCTACAGCTCTGTAATCAGTATCATTGGCTTATTTAAATTTGATAGTTCCAGGACACATGCAGCTGTCCATTTTTGCTTATTAATTCCTGCCAATTCTTCATGTACCAATTCAAGGCAGATTTGCCTAAAGAGTAGGAGAACATAATTTACAGAGGACCTTCTCAAGCAATTACCACTCAATCCTTAGTTATCCTGTGGCCCAGGTAATAAAATATGAGTGCTCAAACCTCTGACCAAAGGCCAGAGAAAGACCTCCTCCTGAAAACTCAGCTTAACCAGGAGAACTTTCTGACTGTAGAATGGGCAGAAGTGTTTCTTTCCCTTCCAAATAGCCCCTGATTTATGGACACTAGAAGAAGTGACTGAATTATATAGTTCTTCCATCCATGCAAAATAAGCTTTTATTTGAAGATGCAAAATAATTAAGATTTTCACACTTTTCATACCTGCAGACATATCTGTATAAATTTGCAGAGTTCATTCCAAATGGCCCCATCCCAGACCTTAGTGCTATGTTCTGTCAGGCACACACTAGTTACAAGAAGACACTGGCTGATTCAAAAATTAAAAGAATGAAAAATGAAGGGACACTCTTCCACATTTAGATTTTTTAAAAGTAGTTCTCTGGCCTCCTCACAGGTCTGCCAGCTGAAGAAAACCTTCTTTGGTTATCTTGATTTGTGGGAAAGTTATTAAGGGATGGGTGAAACCCCTGAATCATGGTCCTTCAAAGTGGCATCAAAAAGCCTTCTGGCTGTGTTTTAAATTCATAAAAAGGCATATGACTCAGCTTTAAGACTGTCAGTGTGTGCCTTCTCTTAGTTTCTCCTCTGAGACTGATTTCTCTTTTCCTGCCTCAGCAGCTGCCTCCTCAGCCTGTAGCTAGTTTCTGACAGGCAACCTCAGGTCATTAATGCCTGCTCTGCCAGGACCATGGACAGATCACTGGGAACCACCACTCCTAGCAGCGGTCTTCCTTGTGATGTGCTAGAAGGGAGAATCAGACCCTAGGTTCTCTGCAGCCACAGCCTTGCCCACCCCCTGATGGGAACAGAAGCACTTTACTACCCCAGAGAGAGACATGACTCAGATGAGCAAAAAGTTGAGAAATTCTGGTCCTCACAGAAAATAAAAGTTCATAGTGGCCAGCATTGATGACAAAGAGGATTATACTACTGGGGAGAGAGGAGACTAGGCAGAAGAGAGTGCAAGAAACAGGGAAATAGTCATACAGTGAGAAGAAAGGAAAATTGTACCTGGCCAGATGAGAAAACATGAATCCTTGTGAACTTTGCCAATCTTGTCATTCCTTCTCTTCAGCCTCACCACAAGGGGTTAGGGGCATCTGAGGCCTCCCCTCTCCCTGCGCTTGCTCTCCTGCCTGCCTCACCATCCCCCTGATGTTAGGACTCTCCTACCTTTTCCTCATATCACTCCTTGCTCTAGGCATTTACTGGGGATCAACTACCAATCTACTGTGCTTTCAATTCTGTGGCCTGGAGGTACTTGGGAGGCTTCTGCGGCAGACTTGGTGAGAGAAAAGGATTGTGGGGACTGCCTCAAAGAAAACATCTCCCTCAAGAAGGGACAGAAGCCAAATGGAGAGCAGTCCTTGGAGAGATTCAGCCTTCTATATTTTTATTTTATGTTCTCATTCCCAGGCAAAATGGGAATCTTTGTATCCATCTTTGTATCTATTTATCACTTTTTCTATGTCTTCAAAATAGTCACTATCACTGCTTTTGTAACAGGGAAAAGTGGAGAAGGGTTGTGACCCCATTAGAAAGAAAAGGACCTGAGTTCAGGCTTTTACAAATCAGTCAAAAGATGTGATGGGGGGCAGAAGAGAGATGTAGCACTTGTGTATGAGGGTGCTATTAAAAACAGGAAAACAAGGTGTCAATGAAGAAAAAGGGAAGAATTGAAGTCAGAAATTGGAGAATGCAAAAGGTGAATGCATAAAGTGGGGGATTCCAGCTTATTAAAATTCCCTTAGACCCTTCAATCCTTGAGGTTTTATGGATAATGCACAGTTCAGGGAAATTTTGCTTCTGTCTTCCAGTATTCATATTCTATGGGGTAGAAATAAATGTACATATCTAAAGCTGTAGTCCAGGGCAGAGTGAGGATGCACCATGAAAGCAATGTCCACAAGGTAGATTCAGAAAATGGGAGAGAGAGAGATGAATTCTCATATCTTAGAAAGTCTCCCTGGGAGTTGTAATTTGACCTATAATATGAATAGTTAGGGATATAATAGGTGAAAGAGAGATGGGGAATGATAGGAAGAGCTTTCCAGGTAGTGACTACAGCATGATGAATGTAAAGAAGGTGCCTCGGAAAGAAGGTCGAGTGACTGTCTGGTGCATCTCATCCACCCATTCACTAACACCCATGCATCAGGCTCTCTTCTGTGCCAAAGCCTGCACTAATAACAGAAGAAATAAAGCAAATCTAGCTTAGTATTTGCACCAAGTCATTCCAGCATTGCTAAAACTAGGGTATGTGGAAGGGGTTAGAGCTACATTGCAAAGGGTCTTGAAAGCAAGAAACCTGAGCTTTGTTTTACACTTTGTGATGACTATGTCCCTTCCCTGAAGTGAGGAATGCCATTATCAGATATGTGTTTTGAGAATATAATTGGCAAAAATACTAAGTGAAAGAGATTTTGTAAAACATTAGGGAGTATGGTAGTTCAGGGAGCAGGAGAAAGCCTAGCTTTATTAATTTTATAGAATCCAAAGAGCCAGTAGCTAGTGTAGAAAATTAATCTTTATTGAATGGCTAGATATTCTAGCTTTAGTATTCCTCTTTTCAGGAGAATAGGCAAATGGGATGGCTTTTCCCACCTCACGTCATCATACTGTGCAATCTTGATGTCCACTGGTACACCTCTAGGGAGACCAGAAACAAATTCTGGGTTAATATACTATGAAGTCCATGGTAAGCCTGAACTTAAATGGCTCAGGCATGGTCAATGAGATAGAGAAACTGAGCAGGGGATGTAATTAACATTGAATCTGCCAGGTATGATGATGAGAGCAGAGTGAGGGAACTTCAGGGGTTCTCTGAGTGGCAAGGCTATGTCAATTCCCATATTAGCCTTATACATATCCCTAGAATACACTGCCCTTCCTCTGCAGCTGTGGCCAAAATTGCTGATTTAAAAATCTGTAGCTTTAACAAAAGATCTACCCTCTTAGCAAATTTCAAAGTATACAGTACATTAATGTTAATGTTAATTATAAACACTAGAGTATACAGCAGAACTCCAGAACTTATTCATTTTTCAGTATAACTGAGACTTTCTATCCTTTGGCTAACTCTGGCAACTACCCTAAAAAGGTAGATCTTATATGAAATGTTCTTATCACAAAAATTTCTTTTCCTTTTTCTTTCATATTTTTATTGGTGTCTTATAACTATACATTATGGTGGGGTTCATTATTACATATTCATGTACACAATATTGCAATATAATTTGACCAATATTGTTCCTCAGTATTTCTTACACAAAAATTAATAATAAAAAAAGAGTAAGAGGAAGTTTTGCAGGTGATGGATAAATTTATGGGATGGATTGTGGTAATTATTTCACAGGTGTGGACTTATCCCCAAACTCAAGTTGTGTTCATTAAATATGCACAGCTTTTAATATGTCAATCATGCCTCAATAAAGTGATTTTTTAAAAAATTTAAATTATAAACATGAATAGTCTTAGATTCTAGGTGTTTAATTCTAATTCTTTATCCAGGAAAGATGAGAACATCTCCATTTTTCCTTTTATAATGATAAAATATTAAAATATTATCCTTTAAATCACTATTCACCTTAGTTTTCTATTCTAAAGAAAGATTCCAGAAGTTATAGTTCTTCATTGGTACTATTTACATATTATAGAATTAGGTTTATAATCTATCTCTATCTGGTCCTAAATTCTGGCATTTCTGGCTCTTCACAGAATATTGTGTGCCAGAAAAGAATTTTTCTAGAATCTCTAACCTTACCTTGAAGTTTACATGAACCATCAATTATCCATCACATGTTCTAAAGATTGTTATTCTGGGAACACCAGAGGGTGGGAGTTCTCTTCATTTTGACCAATGAACATACCTCTCCTCTAGAAATTCACGGCCACTTTCTTCTTACCACGGTGTCACCATAACTGAAGAAAGACAGAATTCTGTTCAGAGGATACATTACAGAAAAGAAAGGACTGGTAAAAAAAATGAACTCACAAATGAACATCTTTTGTTGTTAATGGTATTCTATAATGGAAGCCTAATCTCCTATGTATATTATCATCTGGCAAACTAGTTACACATTTAATAAGGTTTTTCTGTATAAATTATAAATGAAATAAACAATTCTGTCACCATGGTGTGCAATTAATACACCACATGTTATATGTAAATATATTAGTCATTTGCCTTTTGTTTATGTGTTGCTGAAATCCATTTTCTTTATGGTGTATGTTCTATTCCCTATGGGTTCCAACCAAAGTCATTTCAACCATACACATATCAGCCTTTAAAGTGGAATTATGTTGTTATTGTCCTTTTCCTGCCCAGTTTTAATAACACCTGCTTTTGTGCCAGTTTCATTTACTGCTGAAAATTGTAATTCAACAGAGAACAACAACAAAAAACCACAAAAATCCCAACCACCCTAACAGCAAATGTGACTCCAGAAAGGAGCTGTGTGATATATTGACACAATACAGAAAACATATTGAAACAATTTTTATTCTCATTATTTTCCCCCCAAATTAAATATCCCCCATAAAGCACTTTTACATATTCTGCATGTCGGTCCCTCTGCTCTCAACTAAACACAAACCCTTGGCTTTTAATGAGATAATTTTTTAAAAACCAGAACCAACAACTCAGCCTTTCAAGTGGTGGCATTTTTATTTTAAGCAGAGATGCCTAAATGCATGAAGGATGCAAATGTGGACTCTCTCAATGGCTCACCACAGTGTGACAGCTGTGGACAGGATCAAGACAAAAGTGGGTGACTGCTCCAAGAAAATGATGGCTTTGGCATCTCCAGCCCAATCAATAATCTGGCATGTTGAGGTCAATCATTGTGTGGCCATATTCACTTCCAGCCAGTCAAAAGATTATTAGTTTGACACCCAGAGGCTATTTCTTTCTGCCGTGGATTCTGGAGAGAGTCTGTGTGTATCTCTTCTGAACCAAATGGAGAGAGCCTAACTATAACAATGGAAACAGGGACAGAGAATTTCAGAGAGATTCCATGTTTGTTAGGACTGATACCACACAGTTGCTCCAGGCTGAGTGATTCTTCTGAATCAGTTGCTAAGCTAATTTTGCATTTCGTCCATTCAAAATGTTAAACTGTTTTGAAGCCCCTACTATGTTTTCAGCCTTGGCCTCAGGATCTGGGGATACAAAGAGAATGCATTTCTTATGGTCACCAAGGGGTGAATCTGGAATATTCCCCCAAAGTGTCAATGCTCTCCATTTTTCCTAACCATTGCATTCCATTCTCCTAAGTCCCCCTCCCCATGAACCCTTGACAAATTTCCTGCATAAACCTGAAAAGATTGTTCCTGGGACAAAGAGAAGAGAAACAGCAAAAAATCATTATTTTAGATTATGTATGGTTAATTGTATCCTGATCTGGCCAAAGAGATGGTGATAAGTAGGTTCCGGAAAGCATCTAAAAGCTTTATGAACTGCTAAAAGGGCAATAGAATTAACCAAGGGAGCTATTTCTGACTGACATGCTTGTTCAATGTCTGTGGCCCACAGTCTGTGAGGAATTCAGCTGCCCGATCTCGACACTCACATAAGTGCTCATGGGAAACTGTGGTAAGGACAGATCCACAGGAGTACCTGGAATGGGGCTCTTGCTGTCTGATATTTCACCAGTCATGTTTTACTGTCTCTCCTGGATGGCATGCCAGAGAGTATAATAAATCTCAGTTTGTTTATATTCTGAGTCTGTATTTGCACTTTGGTGCAAATACACCATGCAAGATCCTTTTTTTTTAAGAACTCAAACATAATCTTCTCATTAATCCTGTCCTGTTTGTCTGTTATTAATATGCCACTGTACAATGTATTCTGCTGCAAAACTCCACCAGGCATGACTAATTCAGATAATTAATTTGCTAGAACATTAACACCATCAAATGAGCCTGCTAAAACGGTAAATTTAAAGTAAATTAAACTTAATTTGCAGGTTATTGCAATTAAGTCTGCCTTGTCTTTCTGAGGGATTTCAACATCCTCAGTATTTAAGAGGCAATCATAATGCATGCAAGTGGGCGGGCTTTTTGGCTAATTAACAAGAGTCTAATCTGCTTTTCAATTAGGGTGGATGTTTATAATGTGCTGGTGACATCGTGTTGCGATTCAGTGCAGCCTAACAGGAGTGCATGGCATAATTATAGCTGAAAAGAAAAGCTCATGCCGGGACTTTTTAGTGGTTAATGAGACATTGGCAGCTTCCAGCTGAGGAGATCCAGCCAGTTTAGTGTAGCTTCAAGAGGAAACCACCCATAGGCGTTTCCTTTGAAGTGTCAAAAGGTCCCCTTGTTCTGACATGACTTGGTATATAGACAATCACAAAGAACACTCACAGACACAATTTCTTAGAGGTAGGAAATATGTTCTGCTAGGTTTCATTATATTGTTGATAAAATCAAATCAAACATTTCTATACATTTACAATAAATAATCCAAAATTAAAATTAAGAAAAGTATTTCCATTTGAAACTGTATAAAAAGAATAGTGTATTAAAAATAAGCTTAACAAATTACAAGACTTGTACACTAAAACCTAAAAATATTATCAAAAAAATATAGAAAATCCAAGTTGTTGAAATGCCATCTTATATTTATGAATTAAAAGACTTGATATTGTTGATAGAAATATTTATTAAAGTGATCTATAGACTTAACCTAATACTTATCAGATCCTAATTGTCTTTTTTCTTTTGATTGAGTAGAAAAGTGATGCTAAAAGTTACATGGAAATAAAAGGAATCCAGAATAGCCAAAGTGATCTTGAAAATGTAGGACAAAATTGGAGGACTGACACTTCTGATTTCAAAACTTAGCCACATGCTATAGTAACCAGGATTATATGGTACTGGCATAAAGATAAACAAAGAGATCAATGGAATACAATTGATAGTCCAGAAATAAAACCATATATTTATGGTAAATTGATTTTCAGCAAAGATGCCAAGAAAATTCAATAAGGAAATAGTCTTTTCAATGAATGTTATGGTATAATTGAATAGTTACATTCAAAAGAATTAAATTGGACTCTTTACTCAAATTACATACAAAACTCAATTCAAATGAATCAAATACCTAAATGTAAGATTTAAAACTATAAAACTTTTAGAAAAATATTTGCTGCAAAACTTTATGGCAATTATATTAAGCAATGTTTTCTTAGATATGATAAAATGTATGTATATATAAATGGATATATAAAATAAATGATAAAAGTTGCCTGATTATGAAAAATGCAAAAACAAATAATAAACATGAAAATATAAATAAATCATAATTTAAAATCTTTGTATTTTGAAAGGTAGAAACTATTAATGAATTGAAAACAAAACCCATAGTATGGGAAAAACGAAAACTAGTCAGAGTTTAATATCCATACTTCATCAAGAACTCTTACAATCCAACAATAAAAATGATAAATAACTCTATTTAATCCTCATCAACGGATATGAATAGGTATTTCACCAAGAAGCCATGCAAATGTTCAATAAACACATGAAAAGATGCTTACTATCATTAGCCATCAGAAAAAAGCAAATCAAAACCACAATGAGATATCACTTTATACATTAAGATATTTGTAATCAAGAAGATAATAAGTGTTGGAAAGGAAACATAGAAACTGGGATACTCACCCACTACTTGTGGGATTTTAAAATGATGCATTACTTTTGCAAACAGTTCTACAGTTCTTTTACAAGTTATACATATAGCTACCATATCACTTACATATACATACAGTAACTATACCATACCATCATTTCTACTCTTAGAAATACATAACCCAAAAGAACTGATGACATGTTCATGCAAAAAATTTTACACAAATATTGAAAAACAGCATTATTAATAATAGTCAAAATGAGGCAACAACTCAAATACCCACCAACTGAAGAATAAGCAAAAGTGATATCTATTCGATGAAATATCATTCAGTAATAAAAATGAATGATGTACCAATATATACTTCAACATGGTTGAAACTTAAACATATCACCCTACATGAAATAACAGGACTCAAGGAATATATTACAGAGTTTTATTTATTCATTTATTTATCTATTTTAGAAATTTTTGGGAGGAATACTTGGGTTTAAATTCAGGGGAACTTGACTACTAAGCCACATTCTTAGCCCTATTTTATATTTTATTTAGAGACAGGGTCTCATTGAGTTGCATAGTGCCTCACTTTGCTAAGTCTGGCTTTGAACTCATAATCCTCCTGCTCAGCTTCCCCAGCTGCTGGGATTACAGGCATGCACCACTGCACCTGGCCATAGTTTTATTTATATGAAATATCCAGAACAGACAAATCCATGGAGACAGAATTTACACAAAAAATTACAAATCATGTATCTGATAAAAGAGTCTAGTGTGTTCCAGGGGCTCTGGTGGAGGGGGGAACAGGGAATGACTGCTAATGGTACAGGGCTTTGTTGTGATTATAAAGCATTCTAAAAATGATTGGGTTCATGATTGTACAACTTTGGGAATATATTAAATTCACTGAACTGAATCCTTTGAAATGATAAATTTTATGGTGTGTGAATTATATTTCCTTTTTTTAAAAAATGAAGAAGCATAAAAATCATATAAATTTTAAAGTAATCAAAAAGAAACCTGATACCTGTACACATGTTTATCATTTCTGATGATTTTCATACCTTCTCGAAGATCTGATTATCCATCTAGTATTTCTGGATAGCCTGAAAAACTTCTTTCAGCACTTTCTAGTAGTACAAATCTGCTGGCAGCAAATTCATTTGTTTTTGTTTATATGAAATATCTTGATTTCACCTTTATTCATGAAGAATATTTTCACTGGTTGACAAGTTTGCTTGGTTTCTTTGTTTTTGTTTTTCTTACCGTCTTCCTTCCTTTTGGCACTTTGAAAAGTTCCATTGACTTCTGAATTTATTTAGTTTTTACTTCATGAGAAATTGGCTATAAATCATATTGTTGCTATACTCACTATAATGTGTTATTTTTCTCTGGCTGCTTTCAACATATCCTCTCTTTCTCTGGTTTTCAGCATTTGGACTATAATGTATCTGATAAGTAGAATAAATATGAAGAAAATAATACCTGTAATTAAGATTCATGAACTTCTCAAATGTGTAAATTTGTCTTGTTTTAACATATAATAGACTTTTTGACATTTTTCCACACACTACTGTTTGGATTTTTTAGAACATTTTTTCTATTTCTTCTTAGGATTTGGCAATTTCTATTGGTATAATTTTCAAGTTAACTGACTACTTTTTTGTGTCAAATCTAGTTAGTTCTTGTTATAAATCCTTCCATGGAATTTTGAATTTTAAATATTTTATTTTTAAGACCCTAAAATAAGCACTTTGTTCTTTTAGTTTCTATTGCAGACTCAGTGTGTGTGTGTGTGTGTGTGTGTGTGTGTGTGTGTGTGTGTGTGTGTGTTGTGGTGTGGTGCTGGAGAAGGAACCCAGAACCTTGTACATTATAAGAAGATCTCTAACACTAGGCTACATCCCCAAACTCTGATTAATTTTCTATTTCATAACTCATGAGTATATTTCCCTTTACATCCCTGAGAGTAATTCCAAAATCTACTTTTGGGAATCATTTTCAGTATTAGTCTCCATTTGTTCCTTACTCTCTTTGAGTATGGATCATATTTTCTTAATTCTTCATATGTATGCAGATTAAGAGCATTATGAATGATACATAGTATTAACTCTGGATTGTGTTATGTTCCTTTATTAGGCAGGCAATAAACTCAGCTGAACTCAAACTCTAACCTCTTTCTCCTGCCGTATGTGCAGTGGGGTGGAGTAGACAGAAGCTCAAATTTTTTCTCAGTTTATTTAGGCTGAAATGGGCTGTTTGGAGTTGGTCTCATGGATATATTATTTAGTTGTCAGGGACAGGGATGGACAGAGTGAATATTAACACATCGAGCTTTCTCCAGTGACTGACTTTCTCCTCTCTTGAAGTTTCCTTTCACTTTTCAGAGAGATGAGTCCTCCCAAAGTCTCTCCTCTGTTTTTTCTCTTGGTTCTTACCTGAGTTTCAGTCAGTTAGATTGATCTGATGGGGGTTAATCTTGAGGGAAAAAGTCATAAAAATTGGGAAATGCTCAATTTTATTTCACAGGTGTTCACTTCTCTCCAGTTTTGGCCTGTTTTTGGTTGTTCTGCCTTGCCTTCAAGTAGATGATTTTGTATATTTTTTGTATATATTTTGTTTCATATATACAAATATATACAAATATATATATATAGGGGATATTCCACTATTAGTAGAAATCAATCCTCATGATTGGATTTAAGCAAGGATAAATTCCATTCACATGGTAATCACTGTGTTATTCCTAATTGTCACTCATTGGAGAAAATGAGTGACAATTAGGAATAACATATAAGACCAGGAAACACAAATGGGTACACATATGCATGTACATGCATTGCAGAAACAATGACCACTGACTCCACTAAAGAATTTTTATGTCTAAGGGCTGAAAATAGGAAACTTATAGATATACACTTAAAATTAAGGGGGGGTGGTTGTTATGGAACAAAAGGGAGATGAGGCCAGGAGTAAAGGATTGAGTGTATACTAATCCTTGGGAAACAAGGACCAATCTTGGGCATGAGGAGAGTAAGTTGACTTTAGCGTTCCTTGTGTTCATTGGATTGGGCAGCAAGTTGACATAGTTTATCCAGACTCAAGCCAAATAGTAATAAAAGATTTTGCTATGATCACATACATATATTCATACATACATTGCCCCTGGACTACAGAAACCCATGAATGGTCAAAAATAAGAGTGAGGGGACAAAATAAAATTCTTTCTTATGAACCTAAGGTAGAGTTAGTTCATCAAAACTGGGCTTGGGCAGCCTAACTCATATTCTGGATGAACAACTATCCACAACCCAAGCACATGGACTCACAGTAAATAACTTTGCTGTGTTCCAGAGTAAACTAGATAGAAAATGATGCTATGCTAGAAGGTATTATCACAACATCTTTATTTTACAGAGAGGAAACTGAAACCTGGATAGAAGAGGTAGCTTATTAAGATCTCACAGCTACTCAGCGACAGAGACAGGACTGAAACTTAGACTTTGTGAGTCTGAGTTCACTACGTGGAGCCTAAATGCTTCAGCAGGACTTTTGAAAACATAGCTACCCTAAGAAGGGTTTATGCTGAGAGATAGATGCCTTTCTTTCACATATAACTGCAAAAGAAATCAAGAATTTTATTTATAAAACAGCAATACATGATAACTCATTTCAACTCATTTAACAGTTTGCCAGCTGGTAGCTGTGAAAAGCTATGCTACCACTTGACTGGTCCATTAGCTATTTCAGTATGTGTTTATCATTATCTGCCATACTTTATAAAAATAGACTCCAAATTCAAGTTATTGCATATTTTTGATCATGATTCAGGTCTAACAACCATTTAGATAATGTAGGGATCATACTCACCTTCCAAATTAAAAAAAACACAATCTGTTTTGGTAAATAATATCTCTATTGGCAGCACACCAGCAGCCTCCATATCTCTAAAGAAATCCTTAGTTGGATTGCTGTGTATTTTTAAATTAAAGTAAATTTTCCCAAATCTTAGGAGAAATGTTCCCATGTCTTACAATAAAGACATAAAAATCATTTGGATATTTGGAAACAACCTTTAAATAAGGCCAAAATGCCTTTTTTTAACCTACTAGCTTAGAAGTTTCCTGAAGGCAAAGACCATGACATTCATTATTGCATCCCCTACACTGAGCATGGTGTCAAAAACTGAAGAGAGGGGTTGTTGGACGTAGGAAGGATAGCAGAATGAATCAGACATTATTGCACTATGTACATACATAACTATATGTCCAGTGGAATTATACATCATGTACAACCAGAAGAATAAGAAATTATACTCCATGTATATATGATATATCAAAGTGCATTCTACTGTCATGTAAGACCAATTAGAGTAATAAACAAACAAACAAACAAACATTGTAATTATTAGCAAACTAAGCAATAGAGACCTATTTTTTGAATGGCCAGTGGATTAATACATGAAGATGTCTGTTTCAAGTGACTCCATTATGGAAAAGCATGTACAGGATTAGATATTCCATAGAAATCACAATGCTATAGACATCTTGAAGGAAGAGAGAATAACCTTCTTTATATACCAGGATGATGTCATCAGTTTTTTCCCAGAGTTTATCACAATACCTCTACATGGTAGGTAATCTTTGAATATAGGTCAAGATAATACAGTAAACAATTATTATATTAATAGATATGTTCTAATTTAAGTAAATCTGACACTTGGTTTTTGTGCTCTAAATCTCAGCTCACAATCAACATTTTAGAATCACATCTACCAAAGAAAATTAGTTCCTTCTCTAGTAGCTTTTACATAAAGATACTTAAGATTAATTTCTTGCATGATATTAGTTATAATCTCATTTATTTTTAAAAAAGAGTTTATTTTTATTTTTATTTATATATGACAGCAGAATGCATTACAATTCTTATTACACATATAGAGCACAATATTTCATATCTCTGCTTGTAAACAATGTATATACACACCAATTCATGTCTTTGTACATACACTGCTAACCTCCTGCCCCCACCCTTCCTCTCCCACCCCTCTGCCCTATCAAGAGTACTATAATTTTAGAAACAAACAAAATACTTTCCCATTTGTTAAAACACCAGTTTTTCCTGATTTTTGCATCTTTTTGAAAGTGTCCTTATTTTTTCAAAAGAATGCTTCCCACCAATAAAGCCCACAACTACTTAGGAGCCAGAATAATGGATACACCTTTCTAGAACCTTAGAAAACACTGTGCTGAGCTCCTGCAAAATACTATTTTAGTTCTTGAGCTTAAACCAAGCAATAGAGACCTTCAGTCAACACCAAAGAAGGTCCTTGGAAAAACAATAAATTGTTTAACAGCTTCACACAGCATGGTCCCTTTGTCAGTGTAGGGAAAATTGGCAACTAAAGAACAGTGGAATGGCTTGGATTTGGGTGGATGTGTTTTGTTTTTGCTTTTGTCCTTTACTTAGTCAACATCTCACAGCAGAAGACAGTGATTCCCTCTATCAAATTAATGACTACTTCCAATGTAGTACTCCCTCTGAAATCGAAAACAAAGTAGTTTCCAATTCCCTATTTAATGGGTTTGGACATGATGCATACATGGGAGATAGCTGTACATAAATGATTCCATTTAAAAATCCAAGCTCTTCTTTTTTGGAACCTAGTCAGTGATGATAAAGAGTTCACCAAGCTTTTTTAGACAGCATTCCATTTATTAGCATCATTAATAACAATAATAGGCAAAAACCTGTCCCAGCTGAAGAAAGAATTGCCCTACAGGATGTAAATAGACTACTGTGAATGTTCATCAGCTAGATTTCTTGTTGTATTTGAGATTGAACAGAAATTTATTACTCATATTATTCATTAAATTTATATTTTTCCTATTAGTGTTCCCAAGGCCTTGCCAAGGTGTCATTGAGAATTCTAATGCTCTGGCTCATTTTCAGTTAGCTAAGGGGGAGAACATGCTAAATTGTGCACAGAGCAATATATCTTCCCTTCTCCACTACTCTACTTCAGTCCCCTCTAGGCCTCAACAGGTTTATGCATTGATTCGATCTGGTTTCCTGGCCTTCGGAATCTCCCCACTCCAATCCATTACTGCCAAGTAATCGTCCTAAAACACAGATGAGGCCAAACATCTCCCTACTCGAAAAGTTGTCAGTGGCTGTCAGACAAAGTTGAGCTTTGCCTGACTTGAAAGGCTGGTTATACTTTGGTTCTAATCTACCTTACTCACCTACTTCATGGATTCTCTCACCTCACCTGTCCTGATTCCTAACTATTCCTTCCCTGCCTTTCCATGCCCTTCGTCATGCTGACCAGTGCTCCAAGAAATCTTATCATGGGAAACATGTCCCAATTGGAAGTAATTTTTTTCCCTATTCTTGTTCCCAAAAACATTGTGTTTGGAAGGCTCCTAAGTTCCCTTTTTTTTTCAAATTTTGTGTTATATTTTTTTTCAACAAATATAATCTTCTCATCTTTCACCCCAGACTTTAAATCCATTTAGGTTAGAAGATGAGTCACACACAATTTAATAGTTTCTTATAACATCAGGAACTTTTATATAATAGGAACTTAGAATGTTTGAATGAATGAGTGAACAAATGAATGAATGAGAGAAATTATCTCTTTTGTATAATACCATTTTCCTATCTCATTTCCATCCCAAGAATATGACAGGAACATGAGCCATTTAAGCAGTTTAATTATCTAACCCAAAATGTGGGCTCTGAATATCAGAGTGAGTCTACATGCAACAGCTGAGGTGTCAAAACACATTAAAAATAATAATGCAAAAATAACCAGGTGTAATATAAGCTGAGTATTTTTTTTCTGGCACCTCTTTCCCTAGCATTCAATTTAGAATTGTGTTCTATAATTATCGAATCTATTTAAAGGTCTTATTTTCTGCTGATTCTTAACTAGTTAAAATACAGCTTTCAGGGATTGAAAATATTAGTATAAGGAAGAAATTAATGCTTTTCTTGTAACTGATTAAAAGTAATAAAAGTGCACCTTTATTGATACAGTATTTTTTGTCAAGCATATAGCACTGAGTAATGAATAATCATCTGCTTGAGACTCATGATTCTGACTGCATCAGAGAAATTAAGTAAGGTGTACTATGGTCTTTAGGTTGGGTAGTGGGGAGAGACTAAATAGAACTTCTATCAACAGTATATTATTTTGAATACTTTGGTGATGTAGAGTAAGACATGTGCCCTCCCCTCAAGAAACTTTAGACAAAAATAATATTGAGTTAAATAGAGTATGACAGATAGGAAAAGATGCCCAGAACTAGCATTCACACTCCAGAAGAAGGCTCTGAGGGTATCCAGGATGGGGCAGGATGGGTTGAGTAAATCACTGGCCAATTTGTCTACCAAATCTTGTTGAATTTACATTTGTATTTATCAGCTTTTTGTTCCTATAACAAGTATATTAAATATATGAGATAATCAATTTATAAGGAGAAAAGGTTTATTTTGGCTCATCAGTCCATGTCTGGGTGACCCTATTGCTTTGAGCCTAGGGTGGTGCATTATGGTGTGAGCACATGACAGAGCACAGCCATTTATATCAAGACCAATAAGCAAAAAGGGGATGGAGTCCACAACCGCCTTCAAGGACGGGCACTCAAAGACTCAAGACCTCCCATTAGACCTCACCTCCTAAAAATTTCCACCACCTTTTAATAGCACCAAGCTGGGAAATAAGGCTTAACAAGCAAAGGCCTTTGGGAAACATTGCAGATCCAAACTACAACAATATTCAATTTATTTCTCATTTTGTTCTCTTTATTGGTTTCCTCACTGCTGCCACTTTATTTAGTTCAGGCTGGTCTAATTTCTCACTGGAAATGGTCATTAAAACAATAGCCTTCACAATTCTCTGCCTCCAGTCTGCATCTGCCTTCTAACTCTGCATCCCCATGGTTCTCTGCAGACACTTATTTCAAGAAGACAAATATCAGCATGTGATTTTCCTGCCAAAAATCTTTAGATCACTCACCATTGCCTTTAGTTGTAAGAAGTATTTTACTCCCATCACTACCTTAATCCTTATTTCTCTAGTCTCTCCTCCTGTTATTCCCAAACACAGCTGTAGGCTCCAGCCATACCACAAGGTCCCTCGCAGGGCCATGTTCTTCCCTGCTGCCATACCTTTGCACAGACCCTGTCTGCTTCCTGCCAATCCCATCCTTCCTGCTCAGCCACCTGACTGGGATACCTTCCAATAGTCTCTCAAACTTTCCTGATGCCTCTGAATCTCCAATTCTGAAAGTTCCTCTTCTTCATCCCACTGCCACCTTTACATCTCCATTTTCAGCACTATGGCTCTTGACCAGTGAGATAAAAATTCTTAATCAGTAAAAAGAGTGCCCCATTTTGGAAATGAAAACTTGAGTTAGATACTTATCAGGTCCATTACATTTTCTGTAAATAAACTCCCTGAGTACACCCAGTGCATTCTCTTTTAACACTGTTACTGTTCTGCAGGAGCCAAGATACTGTTCCTAATCCAGTTTTCCTCCTCAACTCCAGGATTACCAGGAAATTTCTGTTCTCTACCCAATTGCCCAATTGCCCACTGCCAACAGTATTTAAAAAAAAAAAAAAACCTGCATCAATTCTTCTCATCCTCCAATACCAAAGGAAGTTCAAGTCTTTGCATTATCCCTGCCAACCATGAATGAATGAATTCTGTACCTCTTGCCAGAAATGTTTACTATCATGCAAATCTACTAATGGTTTGGCAAATGTGGCCTTACGCAAAGAAAGAAGGTAACAGTTTTATTCACTGAAAGGACACAAGCAGGGACCGATCTTGGACAGAATAAAGAGCAGTTGACCTAGAATAAAAATGAACCGATCTCTTAAAGATAAAATTATGGAGCATTTATGTTCACAAGTAAGCTGATAAGCAAACACCTCTGTGCACATGGAATAAAATAATAAATTCTTACAATGGCCCGTTAGAACCTACAAAATGCAAACCAATCAATCAATCTCCAACTTCAGTTTTTATGTCTTTCATTAGCTCCACATATTCTGCTTGTCATCAACTCTTCTCAAATACACCTAAACCTTTCCCCACACAGGGTCCTGTGAAGGAGCTGGTCCCTCTACTTCCTGTCTGGGTTCTTCCCGCCCTTCAAATTGCAGTTCAACTTCTCATTATTTCTGAAAGGCTGTCACTAAGTATCCTATTTAAGGAAACCTACCTCTCATCTCATTATTTATCCTATCACTCTTACTTCTGTCCCTTTAGCACTATCACAGGCTAAAAATGTTTATTTCCTCTCATCTTCTCCTCTGGTTCACTATTAGCATCTTTAGCACATTGTCCTTGGCATATGGTAGGAGTTCAGCAAATAGGAGTAGAATGAATGGAGAAATAGACATTCAGATGGGAAATACACCTTATCTCTATCAATTCCAGGCCTAATATCCATTTGGCAGGTCCAGATCTTGGGCAAAGGATCTCAGAGAAATTGGGAATATTTTCTGTTGGTTTGGTTCTCATGAGAATGAGCAGAAAAATCTCTGTTGGATTTTAGCTGAAATAACGAACCTCTTGACTCCATGTGTTTATTATAAATGTGAATTCCCCTTGTTGATGAGATGCTTTCACTCCAAAGTCCACAAGGATGTGAGAGCATAGTGCTTGCACACAGGTCAGTTGACCACCTGCCTTCTGACTGATCATAATGATTTTAAGTGTCTCCATACTTTCTAATAGACTTCTCTTTACTTTTTAAAAGAGGCTTAGTTTAATTCTCCCCCTCTACTTCTTGAATACAGCAGAAGTTAGTGACTCAGTTTTAACTAAGAAGGGAGTGGAAGTGATGCTCGGTGACCTTCAAGCATCATTAAAAAAGACAGGTTCCACTGGATGCTCCGGAGAGCTTGCTCTGTGGGACACCTTCCGCCACAGCATGAGCATACTCAAAACTCTTGAGAGAGGCTCATGAGGAGAAAAATGAAGGCTTCCTACCAACAAGCCAGTCAGATGAGTAAAACACCTTTCCTTTCTTCATTTATTCAGCTTTTTAAATTCACATGCCACTCTTCCCCTAGTATGTAGTTATACAAATTTCGATGAAGGCATAAAGCCAAGTATTCCTACCATGATCAAGGTACAGTTTCCCTCTTACTGCTCCATTGTTGTCTTGTCCTCTCCCTCCAGCCCAATACTCAGCAATCACTAGCCTGTTTTCTAGAACAGAATAAGCCATCCTTAAAAGCATATCTTACAGGTCAATTCAAGCCGGCAGATGACAGGAGCCCTAACTGATAACACTGCTGCAATCTTATGAGAAACCTCAAGCCAGAATCACTCAGCCAGTTACTTCCAACTCTCTCCATGGAAACTGGGAGACAATAAATATCTATTTTTTGTTGTATTAAGTCACTAAGTTTTGAGGAAATGGTTGTTCTGGTCGCCTTTGAAAATTTTTATCTAAGATGCCTTTTTTCATTGGGCTTGGAGTAGATCTGTGGGTAACTGAAAGAAGAGGAGTGTCACAGCATTAAAGATTGAGCTGATGAGTGGGCAAAGGCCAAGCCAAGACTAAGTGGGACAATATATGAGGTAGCCAACTTACTATCTAACCTGAAAGCTTGCAGCAGAAATAATTCAAAAGTGAAAGTCTCTCTCTTATGTTCTGCTAATTTCGAGGTAAATCTGCTCCTCTGACTCACACACTACTTTTGTGATTTGAAGTCTTAGATAAGCTGCTTGTATTCCCTTGAAATTAATCCCTATTCCTAAATCAGGCAGCAAATGCCTTGCTGAGGGAGCTGTGAATCTCAGTGGCCTCTCCAGGAGTATGATTGCTCTTCACAGGGTAAACTCAGGCCTCTCCATCAAACTCAGGCCCCCACAAAGAGTGAATATGATTGCTTTGCACTTCTATATTCACTCCATCTGATATGGACTCATGCATGTGGGTAAACTGCTCTATTGAAGAGATGCATAATGCATTTTGAAAACAATCCATTTCCAGAAAACTGAGGGTTGACTGTGCCCATTCTATATTTGAGTTCAGAACGAGTTTTAAAAACATTTAAAAATAATAAGTCCCCGTATCTGTTTCTAAACAAGAGTTAATTGTTCAGAGTTGTAGTTAACCAATGATGAGTCACTGTCAATTGGCACACAGCAATCAGAATCTGAATCTACTCCTGACTCAGAAAAAAGTTGTCACTTCATCTCTGAGCCTCAGAATCTGCTCTATAAAATAAGAATAGAATTCAATGATACTTAATGTTTTTTTCCAGCACTATTCATCTTGTGATTCTTGGAAGCATTATTAAATTTTCAAATGAGTTCTTTTGCTCTGTGTCTTCAGATGAGAATTACAACAGAAGAGTCTCCTTCGCCTGAAACAATGAAATAACTGTGCATTTTCCATTCTGAATCTTTTAAAAGAATAAATTGTAAAGGTCTGTAAAATGAATGTTCTATCTGCCACTAGCCATAATTTTATAACTTTAAACCACTGTTTCTAAATAAGAAACTGCCTCCTATCTATGTTTTATGCTGGCAGGAAGATTTTGAACTACAAAGAAAACCTTCTAAGTATTTTCTGACCGCTGAATTATATAATTTCATAATTCAATAACTCCCTTTGTATTCTACATGACATTAAATGTTCAGGAAGAGAAGAAAGATTTGTATTATTAAATTAAAATTAAGAAGTAGACACAGAAACTGTTTTCTGGAACAAATAATAATAAAATTGAGTCAATACCAAGTTATTCATTTTAATAACTCTTTAGGGCAATAGCATTTATAATTCTTTGTTAGTTATAAGAATAATTTCCTTTTTAAAATTTGATCTACCACTTGAAGCAAAAAAAGAAAAAGAATAACATGGTTCTAAAGAATTTCCAAGACTACATAATGTAAACACCCCAAAAATGTGCAAATTATTTGAAATATTTTTTTCAAATAATTTTTATATTAATTTACATACAAATAATACATAGAAAGGTATAAATCAGAGGAATCCAGTTTGTTTCAGTAACAAATACACAAAAATGAAATTTCAAAAACTCTAATTACACCAAAGATAAAAAATATAAAATACTTGAGGATGAATTCATTAAATGATATGAAAAACATTTGCACTGAAAACTATAAAACTTAAAGAATAAAACAACTTAAAGAGTAAAAAATATATAAATATAGGATGCCCCTGGACTAAAAAACAATCAACATTTTGAAAAATTTTATTTTCCTCCAAATTGACCTATAAATTGAATTAAATCCCATTCAGTATTCCAACCAGCTTTTTTGGTAGAGAGATTTGACAAGTTGATTATAAAATGTATACAAAGATGCAAAGGATTTCAAACAATCCCAACAAATGAACATGCACTACCTCATTTCAAGACTCTGGTAGTACCAAAATAATCAGTGCAGTGTGGCAGTGGTATACGAGACAAAGAGCCATGGAGACAAATAAGTTTTCCAGAAATAGACTCGCACACAATCAATAGATTTTAAATAAGTGATTCAAAGCAATTCAATGAATAAAAGTAAACATTTTCAACAAATTTTCTCTAACAATAGTGCAAATGAACAGAAGCAAAATGAGTTTCAATACTCTACTTCACACCACACACAAAAATTGAGATAGTTAAAACTATGACACTTGTGGAAGAAAGCACACAAAATTATCTTGCATAATGGATGCAGGCAACGATTTTATATATATATCAATTATTATAAAATACAGAGACAAATTAATTAGACTTACCTGCTTTCCAATTGTTTACTCATCAAAAGATTTAATTATGAAAATGAGTGTCAAATTAGGAGAAAATATTCACAAATGATACATGTAATTAAGGACATGTTTCCTACTACTCATTAATACAAAGATCAACATTTTTATATTTTTAAAAATATATACAAAAGACATACAAAGGAAGACACAGAAATGATCAATAAACATGTGAAAAAAGTTTTTGACATTAATAATGACTAATGAAAGGCAAACTAAAACCACCTTTTTAAACTAACTAAAAATAAAATCAAATGCAAAAACAAAGGACAGAAGAAAATGTTAAGTGAAGCTTAAGAATTCTTATATGTTATTTTTGGGAATGCAAACAAACACAGTTACTTTGGATTTGAGTAGTTTCTTATGGTTAAAAATATACAACTCAAGATCCATAAATTCTACTCCTACATATTTACCAAGAGAAGTGAAACATGTATTGACCAAAATAGAAATGAAAGAGTTGAACATAAATATTCATGGAAGCTGTATTCAAACTAGCACCAAAACAATCCAAAAGTCATCAAGAGGTGAATGGATAAATTGTGGGATTCCTGTTAGTAGAATACTACTCAATAATACAAATACCTTGCCCTAAACAATATGCAATAGAAGCTAGAAACATATACAAAAATATATGCTTCATGATTCCATATATATGAAATTTAAGAACAAACTAATTGTTTGTAAAAACAAAAAATCAGAAAGTGATCCCCTGGATCAGAGGATTGGAGTTGAATGGAAAAAGTAACATTTAATCTTTCCCATGATATAAAAGTTACATATCTTAATATGGGTGTGAGACACACTGATATTTGCATTGTCAAAACTCATAAAACTATAGTACTTAACATTTTTATTGTATGTAAAGCATTTATAAAACAGATCCATAAATAATTTATTATAAAATATTCAATTAGGATCATTTTAGAAGTAAAAATGATTGTCGTATTAGAGCTATAGAATTTTAAGTCAGTTTTATTAACTTTTTTTTTCATTTTTGGTTTTCTCTATTTTTTTTTTTTACTAATTATTGAACACCTACTAGGAGTCTGGCACTGTTGGAGGTGTTTTGAACACTGATATCAATGAACAAAATAAACATAGAAGTCTTCTTCAAGTTGTTGGAAATCTACTTGGAGAGCAGGGAGGAAGACAGAAAAACAGCATAAATAAGTAAATAATAGTGTTTAAAAACATGAGATGTGCTAGGGGAGAAAGAAAGAAAACGTCTAGCCTGCCACCACTCTGACATATCATGCTCTGGCTGCCTGATGACATTTTTTTGAAGGTTCTGGATATGCCTATCTTTACTGATTAACATTTTTGCCTTTATTAATGACAAATGATTCTAATGCTTTAGAATCTTTCTAGAAATAAGTGTGCAGGTATGTGTGTGAGTTTTCAGAAGTGCCGGGTTGCCTTAGTTGCTTCATTCCTCAAGCTTTTGCAATATTTAATATTTGAATAAATATGTATCAGAATGTCACCCTTGGTGGGTAAAAAGGATCGGATTCAAGGACATTGCGTTCAATGCTAATCACATTCCATGTGCTACTGAGTCATAGTCACATTGAGTTATCAAGTCAAAGAGCAGCCTTTTTGTCTTCTGTATGAAAGACAAGCTGCTCAAATGTTACAGAATTCAGAAGCCCAAGTCATTAAGATGTGGTGGTACATAAAAGATGCAGCATAGATAATTCAAAATAGACAGGAAGAATGTGCTCTAGGAATAATTCTTCTTCAAGTCATAATATCTGGCACAAAACATAAATAAAGCCCTATTTTTCTCCTTCAGTGCCCTGCCGTGAAGGAGTCATTGAGCCAACTTGTTATCTGCCAGTAACAGCTGAGTTGGGGGTAGGCCTTCAGCTATAGAGAGACTTGTCTTATATTTTTTAACAAGACATAGACTGAAAACATAAGAAATCCCCAACAAAAAGCTAAAATGCCACAACTCAAAACCTCTACAATGAGATTATTGACAGTGAAATCTCAAACCCCATGTCATTTTTCTATAGCTAGAATGCAAACACAAAAATCACTTTTTTAAAGTTCACTCTTAGTTATTATTTTAATCATTTATCTTGGGGAAAAAATGTCTTTAACTAAATTCTATAGGTGCACTCACAGACCCCTATTCTCAAATCTATATAGTAATAAAGGATTCTTTAAGGATAATGTATTTATTAACTGCCTATGGCTTATGCTTCCTCCCCAATTGCCCATACATTTATGATTCTGCTCAGGTGGCATGCCTTCTTGCTTGTTAAAACTACACCTACTCTTTCAGTTCCAGCTGAAGTCCTTTTCTTTGGTAGTCTTTCTCAAGCAATATATTTGTAATTGACCTGTCCTTCCACTCAGTTCAGGTAGCAAGATCTTGTATCCCACTTATTTATTTAAGGATCAGACATTTCAATTCCTATAATAATTATTCTTCTTAAGAGTTCCTGATCCAGATGAAATAAGAACAATAGATTTCACAGGCAGAATCCAATTTAAATGCAGGTTATATTCTCAAAATCAATTTGTAAATTTTGTCATAACAGCTGTTATGAATGATGGTGCTCTAACAAGAAAATAAAGCAATATCTTATATTTTGTAGACCAAATCTGAGGTATGGGATCAACAGGATTCCTTTGTAGAATTATTTTTTCTGGGAAAACACATTTTAAAATGTAGTATGCAGTTTTGTTCTGCTTCTGCACTGCCATCACCAAGCTGATCAAAAATGTTCAGGTGATCAAAGAAAGCTTTAATGGTAGCTGATGTGGAAATAGTCCATAAAGTCCCATGAATTGGTTGTGGCTTCCTAGGGCATCCACAGGAAGTTTCCAAGTCTGCTCAGAACCTTCCAAAACTCCTCACATAAACTGCGAGTGAGTTGTGGTCTCCAGTAGCCCCCAAACACCTGTTAGAGGCTGTGGTAAAGCCAGGAGGTAATAGCTATATAGTGCCACACAGCACCATTGTTTGGTCTGAATTCATAAAAGCATACAATTTTAAAATAAGAGAATGCTTTTTGGCCTTTTTAGCATCTTCTCTCACACTGCTCATCGGCAAAAGCATTCACTAGAGAACAGAGTTAACCCATTAAATCCTAAGTTTTCAATTCTGTGCATATTTTAATGAAATGGAAAAAGGCATACTAAAATAGGTGGGAAATCATAATCTAGATCTTATATATTATTATATCAATATTATAACTATTACATTATGATTATAATATCACTGTATATTATAATTATATTCATAGTATTATAAATTATGATATAGCACCTATTTATATTATATAGTATGTACTATATTTAAGCTTTTACAGATGTTCCTCATCTGGGACAACAGGATAAAATGGGTTAGGAATAAAGCAGAAGGAAAAAAAAATCTGACTCATGGATGGGTGCCTTTGATCTGAAGGTCAATCAAAATATGGAAAGAAACACTGAAACAAAGGAGATTACAAAGTTTGGGCTAAAGCTAGTTTGCTGCTCATTTTCTTTTTCTTCTGTCTCTTTTGGGTGACCTTCATGTTCTCCTTACATTGTTCTTAAAGCAGTAAGAACAATGATCTCAATTTGTGAAAACACAATCCTTTCTTGGAAAGCCCAGGTTTCTGGCAGAAGCTAGAAAAGTTGCTCTTACCTCTTAGTAAACAGGGTGGTCCCAAGTTGTTCTAGTAAAGCAACCCTTGCAGCATTCTTTTTGTGTTTCTTGCCATCATAATGCTGCTGGGCCATCAGAGGGTTATTAAACCAGGCCGCACAGAGCCCATAGTATCTGTCTGAATCTCTTCTTTGATAGGGAGATGCAACCAGTGGAGTAGCTTCCACCCGTGGGGGTTGAGTGAGCTCAGGGGTGTGGCTGGAAAGACAACAACCAGAGAAGCATGGGCCAGGTTAGTCCATCTCTGAGTGCACCTTTACTCACTGCCCAAAGATTAGAGAGTCTCATATTCACTCTAGAATTTTAAAATCCAAGAGAGTTTACTGAGAGCAGGAAAATTTTCCTTGTCAACCTTCACTTTTGAGTTGGTACACAAATGAAAATTCTTGATTGATTGAATTTGTATATTTTTATGCTGAAATGTGATAGCTCAAGAGGTCATCTCTTAGGGGAAAAATAGGTTGTAAAAGTAAACTCTTGAAGGTAAAGAAGCGATCTTTAAGTCAAAATGTAGCCAATATTTAAACATTGCACAATCATGACTTGAACGATTTTGAATGGATGAATTGGACATTTGTGAGCTAAAAATAATGGATTTTCCTAAGTGATACAGACAGATCTTTCAGTGACTTGAATTGTACCAATTGAGATAATCATGTTAATTTTGTCAGTTATTTCTGTTTATTAGGATAAGTTCTCAACCTATACCTGCTAAAGTTGATGTTGAAAGTATAGCAGTTATTTTTTTTTCTTTTCTAAAAGAAAAAAAAAAACAATATACAGCAGATGTTGCTTGTCCAAACTGAAGGGCATATATCACATATCACTATTTTCAGATCAAACAGTCCCAGCTATTAATACATTTCCATTGTGAACTTACAGTTATTTCTGGACTAGAAAAAAAATTGAAGGAGTTTACTAATGGAAAGTAAAAATAACTTTAGCATGCATTACAACATATAAGTTGCTACCATCCCTACAATGACTATGCCTAGGTTATTGTCCTAGTTCTCAGATGATTGACTTCAGAGATGCCAAGTGACTTTCTAAAGATGAGATATCTAGTTATAATAAAGGCAAGACTCAAAACCAAATGCTTAATTTCCAAGGCCAATGTTCCTTTCAATGCCCCCAAGGACTCTCTAAATTAAATAAGTAAAGAGATATTTTTCCCCTAAAACTATCTGTCATCTTTGTCTTTTTGTAAACACAGAATTCCAATCTTGGAAAAATATTCTGATCCAAATATTTTCAAAACAAAAACAATATTTAAATTCTCCCATGGCTCATTAGTCACATGTAATTTAGGAGCACATTAGTCTGTATGTCACGTATTTTACCATAAGAGGGTAATGGTCAAATCAAACAAGTGGACAAACAGGGTACTTTGTGCCATATTGGAAAATCACTATCTTTGACTATGAAATTTAAATAACCAAGGTTATTCAGTTGAAAAAAAGCCATAGACATTTAAATGCTTGTTATTAACCTAATGTATGCTTCTAATTTTTAATTCATCTAACAAATATTTATTAAATGTCTACTCTGTGCCAAGAAATGCAGCCATGAATGGAAGAGATAATACCAGGGTCCCTGCACCCCTCAGGACAGCTCTCCATACATCTTCTAGCTTTGTTAAGACAGACGTATAGCTACAGCAACTTCAAACATGGAAGGGTCACAAATGAAAGATAAGTTATTGCTAACCTTAATGTCATTACTTGTCAAGCTAATGAAGTCTGGTGATTATTATATAAATGATTGTGCACAATATCCATTTTTGCTATGAATGATAGATGTATTTAATAAAAGCTTACAGGTGAAACAGGAACTTTAAGGGACAATGTATCAACCAGAATAGATTAGGCTTTTCTGTAATAATAACATACAACCCCACAGTACCACCATAAAGGCTTATTTCTTGTTCTTACAAAGTCTAATGTAGGTTGAACAGTCCTCTTCCATCTTGTAGTCTGTTCTTAAAGTAATACACATTGCATCTACTCAAAATCAGGTGAATGTATGGGGTAGGAAGCAAATGGGTTTCAGATAAGTAATGTCTTGCCACAAACACAAGTGGATTTTCTTATTACTCCTATAAGGATACCCAATCATCCCGGTTATGCATAACCTTAAATTTTCACTGTGATTAATGGTACAACATAGGGAATACATAATAGAGATTTTTTTCTATGCTTCAGATTTCCTCAATCATACTCTCTTCAAAAAATATTTTCTTCAAGATTTTGAGTGAATATTAAGTTTTATTCTTATTCTAATTATCTTGATTATGAGTTTATTATAAAAATTGGGGGGTCACTAGTCATCAAATGTAATATCAAGGGCCTATGATTTTGTCAGCTGCCATCAATTAAATGGAATTGACTTGTGTACTGGATTAAATACTGCCTGCCCCTCCCCCAGCCCCAATTTCGTGTCTTCTCAGAATCTAAGAATGTGAGCTTATTTGGAATTGAGTCTCTACAGATGTCATTAGTTGAACTAGGATGGATCCTATTGGATTGGAGTGAGACCCAAATGAAGTTCCTGGCATCTTTCTAAAAGGAGAGGACACAGACTCGGTGAAGAAGACTATGTGATAATCCCTGACAGCAGAAAATGGAGTGACACAGCTAAAACCCCTAGGGATGCCAAGGAGCCACCAGAAGGCAGGAGGAGTCAAGGAAGGATCTCTCCCCAAGACTACAGATGGATCACAGCCCTGTGCATACCTTGATTTCAGACTTCCAGCCTTCAAACCTATGACAGAGTGAATTTATGTTATTTTAAGCATCTTGTTTATCAGTTTATTTGAAATTCATGGGCAATCTTTTGCAGCAGCCCCAGGACACTAAACAAATTGTACCTTAGATTTTAAATAAGATTTAAATGTCAGGAGGTATAAGCATAATAGAGGTTTTGGCAAAATCTGGTTATGATTTTATCCTTTTAGTTGTCAGGAATATCTGAATTTTAGACTTAGTGGATTTGCTATCACTGAGGTTTTGTAGCATCTCAGCAGAACTTCCTTCCCCCTTACAAGGGGAAGCCTCTGGCATCCCCTCATTCTCTGTTCTTTCCCCAGGGGACATTGCTCTAACTTTCACATTTTATTCACTACTTGATAGTCCAAGCTTCTTGATCATGCATGGCCTGGAGGCTGCTTCTACTTTGATACACAGACTTTTATTGCCACCACTCTCTCCTCAACCATCTCACTCCACACCATTTAATTATTTAGATCTGGCATCAGCAAACACTTCATGTAAAGGATCTATAGCAAATATTTCACATCTTGTGGTCTTTATTCCACCTGTCATAGTCATTCAACTTTGCCACACACACAAAAGCCGCCATAGAATTGTGTTCAGAAATGAGTGTGGAAATCTTTCAATAAGACTTTATACATACTGAAATTTGAATTTCACTTCCAATGCCCATGTCACCAAATATTCTTGTTTTTATTTGATTGCTTAAGAAACTTTATTGTCTTGCAAACTGTAAAAAACAGGCAGAAGACCAAGTGTGGTTCTCAGGCCAAAGTTTATTAACCCTTCATCTAGATCAATTGTTCTCAACTGGTGCCAATTTTTCCAACAAGAAATATTTGTCAATGTCTAAAGATATATTTATTGTCATAATTGGAGGTGTGCTTCTGATGTCTACTGGGTAGAGGCTAGGGATACTGCTAAACACCCTATAATGCACATAGCAGGCTCCCCTTCTACCCAACAAAGTGTCCAGTCTATGTTACTAGGGTTGGAAACCCTGATCTAGATAAAGGATTACTATACCTATTATATCTAGACATAAAATTACTTAGAAAAGGAGATGTCCCAACAAACCTCCCATTTGTTAAGGTCTTATTTAAATTGGCCCCTTCATAAATTCTAATCCAAACTCTTCAACTGCAATTATGTTGCCCATCTTCACTATCCTATTGTATTTATAGATCTTCCTGGTTCAGTATTTATAATCATTGGATGCATAAGTCCCCTTCTATTACATGGGGAGGGGAGGGACATCTTATTCAACTTTATATTCCCAAGACACTGGTGGCAAGGATCATCTTATTCACCTTTTCCATTCCTTATAGGAAACAGGGTGTTTGCTGGGAGAAAGTAGAGTAAAAACATTATGAAATGAAATCTCTGAAGTATGAACTCTCTGAAGGCAGGCACCAGATTTAAAAAAATTTCAACTTTCATAGAGCAGCTGAATCTATCCTTTAGAGTGGGAATTTTCTATTCTAGCATGCTGGGTGGGTCAGTTGCCAATAGAAGGTGCCAGGCTGAATGCAGCCTGTACTATCTTTGACCAGAAAATCTTGTGGGACCGGAGCTGGTTGATGCTGCAATCAGCGAGGAGCTCCATCCAGAGCCAGATATGACTCCTTCTTGCAGCCACTCCTAGAAGCATCAATCTTGAAGCCATGAGCATTTATGGAGCTTGGTGCAAGAGCTGCTCAACATCACATGAGACTAGGGCAACTGAGGCCACTTTAAAAAAAATAGGTTTGGAAGAATAGCCCAGCTCTGTGTTTGCCCTGTCCCACTCCCATCTTCCACACTTGATACCCTCTGTATTCCCAACTCAGCTTGCCTCCCCAGACTCCATATTTACTCTCACCCTTATCTTACTTTGTTCTTCCAATGTCATGACTCATCTTTTACACCAACCGCACAACTCTGCACTGACTATGGCTTCTCCTCCTTGAATCTCTGACATCAGCTAGTCCACACCCTGGACATCCAAGCCAGGCCAACATATTTAATGGCTTCTTCCTTGGCCCTTGAACAAAGCCCCAGGCACAATGCATAGCCTCATGTCCTGCCTCTTGGAGGCTTGGCCCATTTCTCCTACCCTCCAACTTACCCTCTACTCACATCTGGTTTCCTGCCCATTTCTATTTGTGTACCACTCATTTCCCATCTCTGCCATGTAGCATTAGATTCCTGTCTTCCCCTGTGGTATAGTCAAGGTAGGACGTGAGCAAACCCAAACATTTTAACAGGAAATCAGATGCTTTGATAGAAAAAGGGAGTTAGTCGCAAGTTAACTCACTGGAGGTTGAAAGAAAATGACTCTGAATTTCTTCTTCAAGAAAACAACAGATACTCAATATCTAAGATAAGTTTGAAAATTACAAAAAATGAGAAGCTGTTGCAGCCTCTAATATGAAAAACAAAAAGATAATAATTTTTAACTTTCTGTTGCAAAAGTCACAGGTTAACAAAACGAGAACAGAAGCAACCAAAGAACACACGCAAATTGATATGTGATAAAAGAAAAAGTCAAGTCAATGAGGATAGTGACATTATTCAATAAATGGAATTGGAAGATCCAATGACAATTTGAGGAAAATAATAAAACCATAAAATGCCTAGAATAAATAAATACACATATGCAATCTTAGGATAAATTAAGCCTTTTAAACATCATACCAAAAGAGGAAGATGCATATATCACCCTGAAAACAATACAGTGCTCTGTTTATCAAAAATACCATGAAGACATTTATAAGAAATGGCAAACAATATTAAAAATACATATTTTTAAAGTGCAAACCTATATAAAGAATTCTTGCAAAGAACTCAAAGATAGTCAACTTTCTCCCCAAATTAAGCAAAGAATATAAACTAAAACTGTATAAGAGCAATTGTCAATATCCAACAAAAATTTTAAAAATTATCACTCTTACTACTAATGTAATAAACAACTTTTTTGTTACCATTTTTCATTCAAGAAACTGGGAATATATTTGAAAAATCATATCTAGTATTGTCAAAGTTGAGGATAAATGAGAATTCTAAACCACTGTTTTGAAAACCAGAATCATTTTTGAGAGGGACTTAGGGCTGTGTATCAAAAATCTTAAAGATATATTCTTCTTAACCCAGAAATTTTACCTCTGGACTGTATCCTGAAGAGATTTTTAATGATCTGAACAAATGTATACAACTTCATTTGAGACAGTACTGATCAAACAAAAATTTACATACTGAAGTTAACAGCAGATATATAATCTTGGTATATAATATCAATTAATGTTTTATAAACCACTGTGTGTGTGTGTGTGTGTGTGTGTGTGTGTGTGTGTGTGTATATATATATATATATATATATATATATATAATGGAAATAATTAAGCTATTAAAAATAATGATATAGAACAATACTAATAGACAAGGAATGTGGAATATAATGCAGGATATACTGCTAACACCACTCATTCAATATTTTTAAAATGGATATTTATGAAGTATCATCTTTGCACCAGGTTCTATCTTAGGGACAGGGCAGAGAACAAGTCAAATGACAACTCCTACTGTGAAATTCATTGTCTAGTAGGAGAAGTTGATAATGATTAAGATAAATAAGTAAGATACATATTATATTAGTCATGATTGCTATAGAGAAAAGAAAAAATGAAAGAGGAATATGAGCCAAGTGTGGTGGTGCATTCCTGTAATCCCAGTGGCTTGGGAGGCTGAGGCAGGATGGATTCGAGTTCAAAGCCAGCCTCAGCAAAAGTGAGGTACTAAGCAACTCAGTGAGACCCTGTCTCTAAATAAACTGCAAAAGAGGGCTGGGGATGTGACTCAGTAGCTGAATGTCCTTGAGTTCAATATGTGGTACCCCCCAAGAAAGGTAGGGTGATATGAATTTTGTGAGAAGAAGTCTGTGAAAGTTTAAGGAGTTCAAGAGGCTTCACTGTGAAAGGAACTTTTCAATAAAGACCTGACAGATCATATACAACCTCAAAAATTGGAAGTTATACTCTCCCTCGATATCTATCTATGTCTGTCTCTCTCTCTCTCTCTCTCCACACACACACACACACACACACACACACACACAACACACACACACACATATATACATATATAATGTCAAAATACATTCTACTGTCATATATAACTAAAAATAACAAATAAAAATTAAAAAAACTGATAGTGATGAAAAACCAAGGAAACAGCATTCTAAGTAGAGGGAATAGCAAGTAGAGAGTTCTGGAACATAGTGATATTCAATGTTTGCAGATTATCAGGAAGACAGATGAAGCTGGACCAGAGTGAAAGAGAATGAGGACATAGAGATGATAGGGGAATGATGCATATCAAGCAGGACCTTGTAGGTCATGGCAAGGACATCAGCTCTTATTCTGAATGAGATGCAAAGTCAAATACAGGAAACAACAACCAGATCTGTAGACTATCTCATACAAATGTTTTGGCATTTATATGCATGCATTTTATTTATTTATATGTACATGAGAGAGTGGAGGAGAGCACAAACTGAAAACAAAAACTGAACAAGGTATTTCTAAATATTAAAAGGTGATGCATATATTATTCTGCAAAATTACTTTCCTCTTTTTTGGACTGCTAAACGTTCCATACTCTGTGTGTTCCTTTTTTATTTTAAAAGATGCCAAATTTTGAAAAATCCCTCTTCCTACCATCTTGTAAAGTCAACAGGTAAAAAGTGAGAGATCATGACTTTTTAGATAAGGTTCTGTGTGAAGAAGCCTGGCAATGCCTGAGGCAGATCTACGGGGGTCTCTCCCACCTCCCTGCCCTGGCAACCCACCTTAATGATCTGGGTCCCCTTGTCCAGCAGTTTTCTGTGTGACTCCATTTATGTGCCCTGCAGACTTCCCAACAAGCCATAACTTGGAAACACCTGGAACCTAAAGTCATGAAGAAAAACCTCCAAGGCATCAAGATGGATGTTTTCTGTCCAAGATTACAAATACTTGTGGTTTTCTGTTTTTACCACCCCAAAGGCCTCTTTCTGTTTTCTGTTGTGTATAGAGCTGTCAATCAGAATTATGACATTTCCTAATCCAATTTCCACTGCTATCTTTATCTCTACAGCATGGAGGTGGGAGATAGAAAAACCAGACCTACAGAAAAGATATAACATTGATGGAGAGTTTCAAAGCCAAAACTTTTAAATCTCAAATAGATTCACTGTGCCTACTCCAAAAAGAAAGACTAGATCTCAAGATGAACAGAGGCACCTGAGAACTTGCTGGAAATGCAAATACCCAGAGCCCTGTGCCAAACATGCTTCCTCAGGAACTGAGTTGGGGACCAAGTTCTGTGGGCCATTCTGCCCTATGCTCAAGACTGCCATGAAACCATTGGCAAGGCCATTTCCTTTTTCTCGCTTTATTTAAGGGAGAGGTGGTTTGATTAGGTCATTACCAGCATCCAGTGCACCCTCTGAAGACCACATGCAACTCTCTTTTTGCTTCTTGTTCCGTCAGCAGCAACCTGTCATCATGAAATTGCTTCAGGGGTAAGCTAATCTCTCTGGATATTAAACACTGTCCTCCTATGAAAAGTTCTTTCAACAAGGAGAATAGCTGAGACATGTTGCAACACTTTTATAATCCTATGATTTTTATCTTTGATTGCTCAGTAATACCATCTTTTCCCAGTAGGGTGGACTCATCCTTTTGCTATTAAACTTGGCACACACTGAAGGCTCTTAAGTCCCAATTTGAAGGGCAGAGATGAAGTGTATTCTGAAGATCACCATTTACCATTTAATTTGCATTTGGTCTCTGGTACAGATGGTACAAAAGGTTAAAACAAATCACCTATTGATTAGTTTTTCCACATCAGTTCAACTAAGAAATATCCTCTAATATTAAATATGTAAAATAAGACATTTGGCAAAATATATATTTCTTGAAAAAAAAAAAAATTCCATAGAGTTTAAACTTCAGAGAATCTCTCATCAGGAATCAACTTTACCAAAGTAAGGTAACTGTGGACCTGGATGGTATGTTTTTATTATTTCTTTAAATAAACTGTTTGCTTTAGAAAAACTGTAAATTTGTAGGAAAGCTTCAAAGCTAGTATAAAAAGCTCCTATATACCCTTCACTCAGCTTCCTCTAATGTTACCATCTTACATGACTATGATTCATTCAACAAAACTGAGAAACGAACATGGGTACATGACTATTACAGCACCAGATTTTATTCAGATTTCACTACTTTTCATTTTATTTCACTAATGTTCTTTTTCTATTCCAGGACCCATACCAGATACTACACTGCATTTAACATTTTGTTTTGTAGTTCTTTTTTGGTTCTTCCTGCCAACTTCTGGATTAAAACTTCCTATAGAATACCACTTATAAATAACTGTTAATTAACTAACACAGCATCCCACGTTTCATAGCTGGCAGCCACTCCGCTCCAAACACAGAACAATCCATTGTGCAGAGGCTGGTCTAAGTCAGCAGTGTGGCTACTGCTGGTTAGGATGGCCTTCCCCAGACTTTGACACCCTCCTAGGTAAGTGAAGAAGAAATCAAAATATTTTGGCCCCAAATGAAATCAAAAACTTAACCAAGTCTTACTGATCCCTAGTCCTGAAGATTAATTTATGTAAGCTGGTTTGTTCTGGGGGAAATTCTTTGTAACAACACTCTCAAAATACCTGGAATAACAAATTTTTATAAAAATGCAGTTATTTATTTTTATAGACCACATGTCCCTTATCCATTTGTCCACTGATGGATATTTATGTTGATTCCATATCCACTGGCTATTGTTAATACTGTTGCAATAAACATGGGAGTGCAGGTGTCAGAAGAGAGAAATGCACACACCATAAAGAAATGATATGGGCTTAAGGTTATTGATATGCTAATTACCCTGGGGGTAATTAATACCAAATGTATATATGAATCAAAACAACACATTGTATGTGAAAATAAATTTTAAAAATTTTTAAGTAAAAAATTCCAGTTTACTGCTACTACTACTACTACTACTAATAATAATAATAGAGAGGTCTGGGCAATGGTGGAAGAAAGACAGAATCATGACCCATTCTCTTGACAATAACCATAGTGAAAATCACCTGCTCATTCAGATTTCCACTGAATTTCCTCACCTATCTTTACACCAATGAGGGAGGCGGGACACAGAAAAAAATAAACAAAAACCTTTAGAAAGAATGTGAAATTTTTGAACAGCTCATCTACACCATCATTTCCAGGCCTGCTGTATACATGAGTTATCTGGGAAGACAAGAATATGGCTTTCTGGGTGAAAGCAATTACATCTCACACACTTGTGTATTCACGTTCCCATAGCTGATGATATTCTTTCTGTAAATCTCTGAAGTACACTTCCTATGTATCAACTGTGTCATGAACCTGGAATCTCAGGAATCCTTCAATGTGGGAGAAACAAATAATAGAGTCTGATTGTTGGAGGCATTTTAACATTATTGATCACTGGGATGAGAAAAGGGTCAGACCCATGAGTACACCCGGCAGCTTTCCTTAAATACACTATGTGAAATTAATGTTTTTCCTTTTTGAAATTTTTAAACTAAGAAGTTGTTGTGAGAGTTAAGATTTTAATGAAAACACAGTGGAGAAAAACCATAGGAAATATGTAGCTATACAACAGCCACCAAAAGCAAGTCACACAGAGAAGGTCCTCAAAGATTTGATATGCCTGCTCTCGTCCGAGGCAGAAGACATGAACACCTAAACTCCTCCAGAAGCCCGTCAGGAGCATCTGTCCTTTCCCAAGGCTAGTCTGTACAGACATTAAGACCTGCAGGTGGTTCTGGTGTGCCCTCCACAATAGGAACAGTATAGTCTTCTGCTTCCCACAAACCCAGGTCAGCAAGGGACTTACATCTCCCTCATTCCAAAGCAATAATGAATGCTGAAATCTGAACATACTTAGCCACTGCTTGGGCATGTTATTTGGCCTCAGTAATTTGTTTGGAAACATCAGCCTATTTGGATTTTCTAATGATCCCTCCCCCTACCAGAAAAAGCAATCTCATTCAGTGATTGTTGTCACCATTGATCATATTAACCAGCACTATTATTGATATGAATGGAATGGGGATTGTAAGGCCATTCAGGGTACATGTCTCCAGCTTTTCTTAATAAAATCAATGTTTAATTATCTAGAAAGCTTTTCTTATGGCTTTGGGTAAATGCAAATATGAGTCTGAGGTCAGAAGGACGTGAGTTATCCTCCTCCTCCCTACTGACATTGTCCAATTGAGTTACAAGACAAGGAAGACAGGGAAGGCCATCCAGGTCAAAAGCCAGATAAAATTTCAGAATCACTGAGCAGACTCTGAAATGTCCCCATGTGCCAATAGCACAATCTGAGTAAGGGTAAAGGGGACTGGAAAGACAGAATTAGAGGCAGAGTAACAAATGTCTTGAGAAAGCTATTTTTAAGCCCTAAGGTGACACTGAGGGCAGAGGTTTGCTTCTTTGTCTTATAGCCAAATCATGTGACTGTATATTAGCTCTATTATCTAGAAGTATCTTCAAGGGCAGGGAATTTGTATTTATAACCAGATAAGTACATAATCGGGACACAAATATCTCAAAGCCACTTCCCCCACCTGTTGCTTTGTCATGCTTGGAAAGATTTTTTTGTAGACTCTGCATCTCTTAATAAGGAGCCCTAAATGTCTCCTTGATTACACTGGCATCAAATATGATAAATTGACATTGACATTATTCTTAAGAAATTTAATAACCTTTCTCTTTTTTCTATGATGCACAAAATAAAGCTCTGATGTAATCCCAAGGGGAAAAGTCAAACTTATAATACCAAAAAGCAACCCTCCTTGCACATAAGCTGGAGGAGAACACCAAGGGAACAGGTAGAAGGCTAAAAACACCTACAGAAAGATGTGCTCTAAGTGCAGAAGAAGTTTGGCAAGTGGAATCAGATGCTGAGGGAGATTATGCATCACTCCTATGAACATCCACACATCTCCACAAACACACCAAAACATATGCACATACATTTGTTCTCACAACATAAAACTCTCAAAGGAAAAATAGCCCACATATGAGAAAAGATTTTTGCAGAGAGTCTGAAGCCCACACACACTGGGACAATGCCATTTCTTCTTCAACTAATTGCCCCAGGAAGTGCATCTTCATACCTGGAGAGGATGGAGCTATAGAAATATCTTTTCTTAAAGCAATAACAGAGATGTAATCTATTTAAAAAGTGAGAAACTGAATCATAGAGCTTTCTGGATACCAATGACCCAGAAACTTCCTCAGTCAGGGCAGAGAAAGAGGAAGAGTTAACATCTGTATTGGGGGCCCAAAATATACCAGAGACCACCTCATTAAAATAATGTTACAAAGATTGGGTAAGTCGGCTGAAAAGGTTATGGTAATTCTCTACCTCAAGTACATTATGGGCTAATGAGAATCAGTAGACCAAATGGAAATCCAATCAGATTTTATATTATCCCCATGGGGGAGTGGGTAGGAAGGTTGCATAATCCAGGTAATAGATGTATAAATGAATCACTGAAACAAAATACATTTGAACTTTGGTGACTAATGAGAAGGTCTGGGGGTAGATTTTTGTTCCTTGTGTTGGAGAAAGATGCTGCTAGTGATGAGGACTGTGCTCCCAGTGGTAGAAAAAGTCAATTGAAATCTGGAACATTCAGAGAATGTCACATCTAAAATGTACTCTAGTTTCACTCCTCCAAGTCCATGAGCAAAGCTTCCTTCTGAAGTCCCCCCCCGCACACACCCAGTAAATATCGATCTTCTTGCATCCATTGAGACTTCCCCAGAGATTAAGGTAAGCTCTCCTTCTTAGTTTGTTTTCTTTTTTCCTATCCCCTGAGCTTGATCATCCCTTTGCCCTTTAATTTCCCCACACAAAAGCCATTCCCCAATGTGCTCATTGTTCTCAAATCTTTGCCCAGCAGAGCCACCTTGGGATGAGATCGATGTGAAAACAAGTCAGGTTGGCCACTCTAGCACTTCACTGGGGAATATGATCCAAACAGAATGGAAAGGAAAGGATGAGAAAATAATTCATAAAGCAAGATGTGGTGCCTTCAGTGGGCCCAGAGCTCATATGAAGCCCAGATGGAAAAGCATTCTCTACACTTTTAGTAAGATGTGGAGCTTCTTGGCTTGCATGGACATGATGTGTTCTGACAGCCTTCCTAAAAAAGTTTGATTTTGTTCTGACCTGTTTTGTGGACAATGCTTGACAATGACATCTAGCTCTTCATTCCTCTCACAGTCAAGGATATTTATTGATCAGCTATATATGCCAGGCACAGGGAGACAAAGGTACGTTAAAGCTTCTGATCATCATGATCTTGGGCTTAAAGGAAGAGAATGGCAAACATTTGAATCGGTCCATTTGAATACACTGTGATATGTCCTATAATAGACAAGGGGAAGCTCAGAAGAGAGAATGACTGACCCTCAAAGACCTGGGAATCATCACAGAGAAATATTTAAATTGAGTCTTGAAGGATGGGTAGGCATGATCAAGAGTAGGTAAAATGTGGGGATGAAAAAGAAAATAGTGCAATCTGGAAAGGAAGAAGTATAGAGTGGGGTTCATGAGAGAGGAGTGAAATTGACATGTAGACAGGAACCAGACTTAAAAGACACTGAAGACCTCGGATGAGTCTTGAAGTACCCAATGCTACAATTTTTTGCTATTATTAACCAAAGAAGCAGAAGTCAGGATTATGCTTCTTGTTTAATCTGACTATATTTTCCACTAATCACTCTGGAATAATGAGTCCTTTTTTCATCATTAAATGACTTGCAAGCAAACCACTTTGCTATAGAATGCCTACCGAGTTAGGAACCAAACCACAGGGGGCACAATCAGTAGCAAAGTCATTTAAGAATTACCAGGCATTATAGCTGTGCTTCCTGAGACACCTGTAAGTGTGTTTATTCCTGCTAAGTCACCTGGCATCGACTTCAAAGGATAGGTTTTTCAATTAATTGTAAAGTGGCAATCAGGCCGTAGGAAGCAGTGATATGGAAGAGCAGAAGGGATTCAGGTCTCTGTAGATGCTGTGCTCACTCCTTCCCCCAAAAGGAAGAGAGGACATAATTTGAGGTGCCTTCTTAAATGAGAGTTTCTTTTGTTCTATTTCAGTTTTCTGTGTTTATATTAATTAGAATCCTCTTAGGTGCTGGACAGGAGTGTGTTAGGGTAGCATATATTAACACAATATGATGCACACTTCTACCCTAAATGGGCTTTAAAGAGCAGTAGCTGGAAAGGAAAATGCTTAGTCAAAGATACACACACTTGGCTGATTCTGAGCAGCTGTCACAGAGGAATCAAGTGATCCACTGGGATATTCTCACACAGGGACTTATGTACACTAAGGAACTACTTTAAAACCATGACTTCATTGCAACCTACTTTCAGAGCAAATGTTGCATTTAAGAGCAAATAAGATATAAAGGACAGTAAAATTGATAAACACTGTGCTAAATAAGTATTGAACATACTTGTACAATTTTTTTGTCACTTATACCAATTCTCATTCTGTTGTTCCTATCTTCACTTTTCCCTCAACAGATCCTCATCATTTGTACTTTCCTGGATCACTTTTATCCGATTTCCCTCACTCCATGTTGCTTTTGATGGAATTCATTATTATCCACGTAGTATGCTGGCTAAATGCAACAGAACAGCACTTTCAGAAATAAAGTCTTTCCTATTTCCCTAACTAGAATACCATTCTTGAACAGACTGCCCAGATGTACCTGCCTCTATGCAAATTCTGAAGGCTAATCATGTTGCCTTTTATTTGGTCAAAGACAGATGGGCCAGATTAAACCTGGTCCAGATGTATTTTTCTCATTCATTCAATGGCATCATTTGTAGACAAATGGTTTCCAAAAAACATAGCCAGACATCATTTCCTCAGTAACTGATTAAGCAAAATGCCAATTATATAAATCTCTTGTTTCTCAATTTTCTCTCCTGGCTTTCAGCCTTTCTACTATCTTATTGCAAAATGGTTTTATTCAGAGGGCAAATAATGTAAGTGGAAGAGAAAGGGGTCCAGGCAAGTGGCCTCGTAGCTGCTTGGTGTTCATTATTAGAGTCATCTAGAATATATTCTAGATGAGAGGTCAGCGAACTATGGCCCACAACCCAAACCCAGCCCACTGCCTGCTCTTTGTAACCAAAGTCTTACTGGAGCACAGTGATGCTCATTCACTTATACAGTGTCTGTGCCTGCTTACAGTGGCAACAGAAATCACATGAATGGTAAAGTCTAAAATACTTTTAAGTGCCTTAAAGGAAAAGGGATGTTAACCCTAGCCCCCAGGGCTTGGCCTTGTGGACTTGGCTTCTTAGAGCATACTATGACTAAAGAGAAATCCTTCCTTCTCCAGTTTATGAACTAGCCACAATAGAGAACAGTATTTATTTAAAGCCACCACAGGTCAGAGAAGTAGAGGAAGATATTTTGGAAGGAAACTCACAACTTCAAGTAAAAACACCATATCAGTCTGTAATTTCAGTAGTTTGAGAGGCTGAGGCAGAAAGATCTCAAGTTCAAAGCCAGCCTCAGCAAAAGCAAGGCAATAAGCAACTTAGTGAGACCTTATCTCTAAATAAAATACAAAATAGGGCTTGGGATGTGGCTCAGTGGTCTAGTGTCCTTGAGTCCAATCCCCAGTACCTGCCCCCACAAAAATAACAACAACAAAGAAAAAATCCACCATATCAACTGGCTTTAGGAATTTATTTTCTAATATAGTAAGTGGAAAGGTAATTTAGATACAGGGTTATTTTTTTGTTAGTGGTTCGGGAGGGAGTTTAACAACTACCCTGGCTCTTTATGTCTCTCTGGCCTGCCAGCCTTGGCCTGTTAGATTTGTGCTTCAGGCTACCTTTCCTTATGGCCCTGTGATGGCATTTCTAGTCATCTTATGCACATATGACTTGTGCAGTAGTAGAACAATCATCTCCTCTTCGTCTGTTTTTAAGATTCAGAAAACCATTCTCCAAGCCCACCTTTGGCAGGGTACCCTATCTCACTAACCAGAATGGTGTAGACCTGGGGCAGATGTCTTTCTCCCCTGACACTTACACCTTAGCTGAAAAGGGTGGACACTTGAACAAAACTTGGACTATGACAGGAGAAAAAAGAAGAGAGGATGATTGTCACTTAGGCCATCAACAAGGTCTGCTGTAGATTGGCATGAATCCCATTTCACCACTAGAAGAACAATCCACAATCATGCAGCACAATGCATGAGCAAGTCGTACTATCTATGTAAAGTATAGTACAATAGACATGTGTGCTCACACACACAATAAACACTTTTTTCTAAAGTAAAATGCTCCTATGAATTATCACTATGAACTTAGGTACATCATTTTATCTCTCTCAACCTTAAAAGGTTAAGAAAAGATGAAAATCCTGTCAACATCTGAGATGCAAAAATCATTATTAATTCAAAACCTAAATAAAGGAATACTGGGTATTTGAATAAATATTTTATTTATGCTTTTTTATTTATAAGCGGCATTTTTACACAAAGAATTCAGGCTAGGCTTTTTAAAAAAAACACTAAACTAAATAAGAAAAGAGAAGATAAGTAGCCATGCATTGGTGCTAAGGGGAAAATAAGGATAGAAAAATATGAAGACTGGGGTAAAGGGAGTATGCAGAGAATGCAAACCATGTGTTCCTGAAGAGCTGCTTATAAGAACCACCTGAAAATTGAGTTCTGAGCATTCTGATTTAAAAGAAAAAAAAGGAAAACATTAAGTTATAAAACTGACAATGTCCATGAGATAAAAATCACAATAATGGTTTAGAGAAAGCACAGCTTTGCTTGATGTTAATGGTTAAAATAAATTTCACTCATGTCTTCTAGGGAGGAGGACATTGCAATAAATATTACTCTTATTTTCAACAGTTTAAAGTCTCTTATATTAGTTAAAGTGATACTAACCACTGAAACAAACAAACCCTAATATCTCAGTGTCTCAACACAATAGAAATTTACTTCTTGCTCATATAACAGCCAATGCTGGTAGCTACAATCTTTCCAACTTGTGGGCCCATTCTTCTCTAGGGACTGAGAGTTCTTTGCAACCAGCTGAAGCAGGGTTTCTCCATCTGAATATCCTTGGCATTTCAGAACAATGTTTTGTTATAAGGAACTATCTTGTGTATTGTGGGATGTTTAGAAACATTACTGGCCTGTACCAACTAAATGCTAGAAATGTGACTATCAAAAATGTATCCATCTACTACCAGTGTCTCCTGGGGGAAAAATTGCTTCTGGTTAATAAGTTAAAGGAGTGGCATAATTCAGAGGGAGAGAGAGAGAAAAAAGGGAGTGGGGAGAGAGAGCGAGAGCGAGCGAGCAAGACAGAGAAGAGTCAGATCTAATGTGCTGAATTCAATGAGTTTTGACAATTGTTCCACCTGTTTAATCACTATTTGAAACAAGATGCCAACCATTTCCATTATTCAGATACTCCCCAATGCTTTTGTCCAATCCATGCCTCATTCTCTCCCTGGCAACCATTTTCTGATTTCTATCACCATAGATTAGTTCTGTTTATTCTTGGATTTTGTATAGGTGGAATTGTGTACGATATGACCTGTTTAGTATTCGGGTTATTTTACTCCACACAATGTTTTGAAGTACACTCATGTGTTACACAAATCCATGGATCCTTCCATACTATTGCCAAATAGTCTTCCACTGAATGAAGATACTACAAAATTGTTTATGTGTTCTCTTTTTAATCAATAGAAGAACTACTTTCATGATTCACCTAAATTTTAGGAGAGCTTAGAAATTATGTCCTTAACTGGGTAGACTCTTGCAGTGACAATTTTGTACTATGGGAGATGGGGCATAAATCTTATGGAGGGCATTAAATGGTCTCTGTCATCTCTAGTACCCAAATGGGAAACCTCTGTATTCCTTAGACCTTTAAACTAGAAGAAATAACAGCTGCTGGAAATACTTGTGTTATATGGCAGTAAGTTTTGAAAAACAGTCTGAAAATTATCATCCATTTAAACATTTACTGTTAATCACACTAAATGAGAAAACAAACATATACCAATTCATTATTCACATATACTGACTAAATACTAAACAATTAGCAAATACTCAGAGAAGCAAGGAACTTTTAGCTAATGCACATTAGAGTTTTCTGTGTACATTTCTTTCTTGAAAGTTTAATATTTTAAAATAAATTATTTGCAATTTGTTAGAATATGATTGACTATTTATAAATAGTAATATGTTTGAATAACCATAATTATGTTTAAAATCTTCAGACTTGCAATTCACAGAAGGCTCAACTTTAATTTCACATGATGTGAGTACATTATGTTTTAACATGAACTAAAAAGAAAAAAGATAATCTATAATAATAGAAATGTAAATTGAACATTTATCACACTTACCCATGAATGGAAGCTCATATTCACGAATTCATGAATATGTTCAAAGTAAAATATTTTCCAGACCTAAAGGGCTGGTTCCTTAAAACATACTGCAAAAATACAGTAGTCTATGACTAGGAATAGCTCAATGGTAGAGTGTGTCCGTTACATATACAAGACCCTGGTTGGAGCTCAGCACCCTCCTCAAAAAAATACTATTTTCTGCTGGAATAATGCTAAAAGATTAAATATACCACATTCCCTGATTTATTTTTACTAATGCCTTAAGATATACCGAAACTCATTAAAATACAGAAAACCAAAACTGTGATTGAAGATGAATTGATATAAATATATCCCTTATTTAGAAAGATGAGCATAGCTATAAAGATTGCTTCATAAAAAATAAATTTTGAATGTGTCATATGCTGATCTGTTTTGAGTTGTCTAACTTAACTCATTCACCATGCCTTACTCTTTAATTTGTTCTTCCTAAAATATTTTATTAGTACTCAAACATTTCTGTCTATGTGTGTTCTTAAAAGTGTTTCCAACTGGTGTTCCCTGAAATAATTTGGAACTCAATAATACAGGGCCTCTGATTGACACAGATATGGTAAGGGTCTCATAAGTATCTAAGTGAAACCCCAGAGAAATATCTTCCCCTGCAAGAAGGGAACACAAATATGGCTATAAAAAGAGAAGGTTCTGAGAAGATGGAATAGTAGGAAGCATCACACATCTGTATTTCCACCTGAACAATATTTCAGTGGCAGAATCTGTCTGACATAATTATTTTGGAACTCAGAAACCTACTTAAGCTTGCAACTTCCAGGGAAAGGGCTGGACTATAAATTGAGGTTCATTTCAGTCAATTTCTGCTCTTAGCAGAGTAACAGGAACTAATCCCCTACCTGTCACCCATGACAGGCAACTATATTCCTGGAGGAGAAAAAAAAAGCACATAACTTGTGGAAGCCAGGCAACTAGAAGAGGACCTTTCCTCCATATATAAAAAATCTATGCCTAATCAGTGGTTGCTGTGTCTGATCATAGGTAATGGCATTATTGTTAAACTTCCTTCCCCATTGTTGCAAGCCCCTCTTCATTTGGCTGAAGTGGCTTCTATGAAACTTATGGGTTGGTGCCCTTTCCCACTCCCTGTTTTTTTTTTCTTTTCCCTTGGATACAGACAAAAACTAGGACATTCAAAAGCAGTAGCATACATAAGAAAGTATACATGCCCAGTGACCATCACAGGCTCAGGAGGCCCCCTAGAAGACTTTACACTTAGATTGATCCTTGGCACAGAGACGGTCTATAACAATTTCAGAAACAAATGAACAAACAAATAAAAAAGACCATCAAACCTTAGGGAAGGAGGAGAACCCGATTTCCAGATCCACTATATTATTAGATTCAAATACTCAGTTTTGAACAACAAAAATCAAATCAAAAGGCATACAAAGGAATAAAACAGTATGACCACTTAAAGGAAAAGCAAATCAAACAATAAAAAATGTCCCTGAAAAACACCTGCTGACAGATTTACTGGACAAACACTAAAACAACTACCTTGTGGTTTTACTGTTTCCTTGTTTTACTCTTTGTCTGTGAAATCAGTTCTAAAATTATTAGGTGATGCTTCTAGTCACACAATACATAGAGAATGGTATATATGAAAACTTTCAAAAAACAATGTATAAACAAAATGAAAATTTCAATAAAGAGGTAGAAAAACCTAAATAAATGTAAAAGAAAACCAGTAGATGAAAAATACAATAACTGAAAGGAAGATTTCCCTAGGAGTATTCAAAGAAGGATTTGAGCACACACTCATTGGATTTGAGATAGGACAATGAAAATTATTACATCTGAGGAATGGAAAGAAAAAAGAAGGAAAGTGAAAAGAGCCTAAGGTTTATATGGAACATCATCCAGCAGAATACCTAAGCATTGTGGGAATTCTAGATCAATCAGAGGGGGAAAGAAGGGAAAGAACATTTGAAAAAATACTGACTGAACACTTCAGTAAATAAAGACTGAAAACCTTTAATAAAAAGATATGAATACAAATATCCAAGAAGCTTAATGAACTCCAAATAAAGTGAACTCAAGGACATTCACATCAAGACCATCAAGTGGTTATGACCATAATTTCAAAGGACAAAGAAAACTTTGGAAGCAGCAAGAGAAAAATAACTCATCACATATAAGGAATCCTCAACAAATTTATGTGCAAATTTATTGTGAGAAACTTCAGAGATCAGAACACTATACCTGATAAATTCAAAGCATGGGGAAAAAATGATAACCAAGAGTGCTTCATCTAGCATACCTGTCTTTTTAAAATGAGGGGAAATTTGGGGTTGGGGATTTAGCTCAGTGGCAGAGTGCTTGCCTGGTATTCACAAGGCCCTATGTTTGGTCCTTGGCCCTGAAAAAAAAAAAAAGGAAAAATTAAGACATCTCAAATAAACAAAAGCTGAGCAAGTTTGTTAGCACTAGACTTTCTCTGCAAGAAATGTTCCAGGAAGCCAGGTGTGGTGGTGCACGCCTGTAATCCCAGGGACTCACGAGGCTGAGGCAGGAGAATTGCAAGTTCAAACCCACCTTAGCTACTTATTGAGGCCCTGAGCAAGATTCTGTCTCTAATAAAATATAATACAAACTCTGTCTCCAATACAGTATAAAAATGGGATAGGGATGTGGACAGGTGGTCAAGTGTTCCTTGGTTCAATATCTGGTACAAAAAAAAAAAAAGAAAGAAAGAAAGAAAGAAAGAAAGAAAGAAAGAAAGAAAGAAAGAAAGAAAGAAAGAAAGAAAGAAAGAAAGAAAGAAAAGAAAAGAAAGAAAAAGAAATGCTCCAGGGAATCCAGCAGGGTACAATGAAAGGGCTAAATCAGACATTAACTTAAAGCTATAAGAAGGAATAAAGATCTCAATAATGGTAACATAGGCAATAAGAAAAGCTAGTATTATTACAATGATTGTAGTTGCACTTTTTTTCTACATATAGGAGAACAATGCATTCCAAAAGATTATAAGGTGATGCTTCTAGTCACACAATGTATAAAGATAAAATTCAGTAACAAAGGAAAAGGGTAAGGACAGAGCTGTTAAAGTATCACAGTTTTGTATGTTATTGAAGTTAAGATGGTATAAATTCAAATTAATGCTATAATTTTAAGATGTTAAATATAATCACCATGGTAACAGCAATGAAAATAGCTATAGGAAATAAGAAATTATTTTAAATATTTCAGCACAAAAATGAAAACAACTAAATACCAAGGAAGATAATAATTCAGGAACTGAGGCACAAAACAAGATATCTGGAAAACAAATAGCAAAATGACAGAAATAATCTCCTCCTTATTAGTGATTACCTTAAGTGTAAATGGATTAAAATATCGAATCAAGGCAGACTGGCAAAATAGATTTTTTAAAAAATCCTTTGATAAAGTTGTCTCAAAGAGCTTCAGTGTGGACCCAAATAGATTGTGGATACAAATAGATTAAAATTGAAAAAATAAGAAAATTAAACTCATAATCAAAACAGAAAAGAATTGGCTAGTCTAATATCAGGCAAAACACACTTTAAATATAAAGTGATATAATAAACAAAGATAATATAATTTAATTTAAAAATATAAAAATAATAAAATATAACAATTTATAAATATCTGTGTGTAATAAAAACAGACTATCAAAATATATGAAGCAAAATCTGATAGAACTTAAGGAGAAATAGTCAAATTTGTAATAAAAGTTGGAGACTTCAAAACCCCACTGTCAATAATGGAACACTGTAACCAAACAAAGAACAACACAATAAAACAAATTTACAGATCTATCAGTTATATACAGAACATTCTACCTCAAAATAACAGTATATATATGAAACATTTTCCAGGGTAGACAATATTTTAGGACCTAAATTCTCAGTGCACTTTTTTTTAAAAAAAGAAATATATTTTCTCTCACCAGAACAGAATAAAAGTATAAATCAAAAACAAAATTAAAACTAGAACTTTCTCAAAACTGTGGAAAATAAATAACCAGTGAATCAAAAAGTAAATCATTAAAAATATTTGAAGGTAAATGAAAATGAAAAACATACCAAAACTTATGAGATGCAGCCAAAGTAGTGGTATGAGAAAACTTATACCTACAAGTGCTTATATTTTAAAAAGCCCTGGAAGGTCTCAAGTCAACAACCTACCTTTACTACTTAAGGAACTAAAACAAACAAACTAAACCCAAAGCTAGCAGGAGCAGAATGAATACTAAAGATTAGAACAAAGATACATGAAATAGAGAATAGAAAAATAAATGACACAAAATAATTGATTCTCAGAAAAGAGCAACAAAACTGACCAACTCTGCTATATGAATTAAGGGAAAAGAGAGACAAGAGACTCAAAGTACTAGAGTCAGAAATAAAAGCAGAGATATTAATACAGATTCAACAGAAATAAAAATTATGAGAGTACAATGAATACAACCAACAAATTGGAACTGATAAAAAGGACAAATGTATAAAAAACCAAAATCTACCAAGTTATAAAGAAATAGAAAATCTAATCAATTTCAAAGGATGAAATAGAAGATGTCATTAGAAGCCTACCAACCAAAAAAATCCCAGAACTGGATGGAAACACAGCTTGAGTTCTACAAGACCTTTAAAGAAGAATTAATACCAATACTCCTCAAATTATTTCATGAAATAAAAAAGAGGGAACCCTTCCAAACTCATTCTATGAGGACAATATTACCCTGATTCCAAAACTAGGCAAAGACACATCAAAGAAAGAAAATTTCAGACCAATATATCTAATAAACATATATGCAAAAATTCTCAATAAACTTCTGGCAAATCATATACCAAAACATGTCAAAAAGATAGTATACCATGATCAAGTGGGGTTCATTCCAGGGATGCAAGGTTACTTCAACATACAGAAATCAATAAATGCAATTCATCACATCAGTAGACTTAAAGATAAGAATCGTATGATCATCCCAATAGATGCAGAAAAAAACATTTGAAAAAATACAGTACCCCTTCACGTTCCAAGCACTAGAAAAACTAGGGATGACAGGAGTATATATCAACATCATAAAAGCTGTCTATGCTAAACCCCAGGCCAACATCATTCTAAATGGATCAAAATTTAAAGCATTCCCTCTAAAAACTGAAACAAGACAGAGATGCCCTCTCTTTCACCATTTCTATTTAACATAGTTCTTGAAACACTGGCCAGAGCAATTAGACAGATGAAAGAAATTAAAGGGATACAGATAGGAAAAGAAGAAGTCAAATTAGCACTATTTGCTGATGATATGATTCTATACCTAGAAGACCCAAAAAATTTCACCAAAAAACTTCTAGAACTAATAAATGAATTCAGAAAAGTAGCAGGATATAAAATCAACACTCATAAGTCAAAGGCATTTCTGTATATCCATGACAAGTCCTCAGAAAGGGAAATGAGGAAAACTACACCATTTTCAATAGCCTCAAAAAATAAATAAAATAAAATACTTGGGAATCAAATTAACAAAAGAGGTGAAAAACCTCTACAATGAAAACTACAGAATGCTAAATAAAGAAATTAAAGAAGACCTTAGAAGATGGAAAGACCTTGTCTTTGGATAGGCAGAATTAATATTGTCTAAATAGAACTATAGATATTTAGGAGAATTAATTAGTAATCAAAAATCTGAATAAAGAAAAGTCCTGGACATGATGTAATCACTGGTGAATTCTACTAAACATTTAAAACCAATTAACACCAAACCCTCTCAAACTTAAAAATTAACAGTAATAATCAAAAGGAGGAATTATTTCCAACTGGAAACTAAAAATGCTTCAGCTAGCATTACTTAGATATCTAAGCCAGACACTGCAAGAAAAGGAAATTGCAAAGCAATATCCCTTATAAATAAATACTGATGCAAAAAAGTTTCTTCAAATATAAAATTTTCAAATGATATATCTGGAACTTTCACATCTTTTGGTGAGAATGAAAAATGGTACTTTGATTTTGGAAAAGAGTTTGATACCTTTTTTATAAAGTTAAACATTATTTACCATATGACCCAGGAGTCCTAGAGAATTCTACCCAAGAGAAATTAAAGTCATATGTCCCCAAAAGACTGGTACTCAAATATTTATAGAAGAATCCTGGAGAATAGCCAACCCTGGAAACAGCCTAAATGCCCAACAACTAGTGAAAGGACAAACAATTTATATATATATATATATATATATATATATATATATATATATATATATATATGTATATATATATGTATATATATAGATATATGATTGCAAAGACTCTCTAATGAGTAGGAACAAACCATTGATGTATGTCACAGGATAAACATATCTTAAAAACAGCATGCTTTAGAACAAAAGCCAGACAAAAAGTACTGCACACCATATTTGTGAGATATCAATAGGATTCTGGAAATTTAAAACTATACGGAAAACATCAGTCGTTACTAGGGTCTAGAAGTGAGGAAAATAGATTAATTGAAAAACAGCCAAGGGGACATTTTGAAACATCAGAAATGGTGTATATTTTGATCATGTCAGTGGGTATATTTGTCCTACTTAATTGAAATGCAAACAAAATTTTGACTTTTATTGTTTATAAATTTTATAGTAATAAGGATGACTGTTTTGTGTAAAACCTTTTTTTCTCAACAAAATACTAGCAAACCTGAATTAAGTGGCACATTGAAATGATTATATACAATAGTCAGGTAGCATTTATTCTTAGAATATAAAAATGGTTCAACATATGAAAATCAATCAGTGTAATACACCATACTAAAACGAAAGGGGAAAACCTACATAGTTATTTTAATTAACAGAGAAAAAAGTTAGATAACAACATTTGACACCCTTTCATGACAAAATGTATTTAACAAATCATGAATAGAAGGAAACAAACACAATATATAAAAGCCATGTGAAAAATCCATAGTGAACAGAGGAATAAGGCAAGGATGCCCCTCTCACCATTTCTATTCAACATAATTTTAGAAATTCTAGCGCAGGCAATTAGACAAGAAAAATAAATAAAATTCATCCAAATTGGAAAGGGCATAATAATACTATTTATGTTTGCAGATGATATGATTTTATATGACCACAATCTAAAAAAAATCTAGATTAAAGATGGATTCAGCAACATAGTAAGATACAGATTCAATGAACTAAAGTCAGCTGCATTTCTGTATAATAACAATGAACTGTCTGAAAAAGGAATTACCAAATGAATTCTATTTATAATAGCATCAGAATGAACATAAAACTTAGAAGTTAAATTTAACCAAAGTGATACAATACTTATACCATAAAAAGCTATGAAATCTTGCTGAGATAGTAAAGGCAAAAATAAATGGAAACAAATACATGTTTGTAAATTTGAAGATTTCACATTGTCAATGTTACCCAAGCAATCTATAGATTCAACACAATCCCTCTCAAAATTTGAATAATATATCCTGTATAAATAGAAAATATCCTAAACTTTATATACAATATTAAGGGACCACAAATAGCCAAAACATATAGACAAATGAAACAGAAATAAACTCTAACATATATGGTCAAATGATTTTGAAGAAAGTGTCAAGACCATTCAATGAAGAAAGAGCCTTTTGAAAAATGGTGCTGGGGAAACTAGATGTCCACATGCAGGAGAATGAAGTTGAACTCTTACCTAATACTATATTCAAAACTTAACTCCAAATGGATCAAAGATCTAAATATAAAATTTTTAGAAGAAATGAAATACTTGTGAATAAACCTAACAAAAGAGGTGAAAAACCTCTATAATAAAAACTACAAAACACTCAAGAAATTGAAGAGGACCTTAGAAGATGAAAAGATCTCTCTTGCTCTTGGATAGGCAGAATTAATATTGTCAAAATGACCATACTACCAAAAGAGTTATACAGATTAATGCAATTCCAAGCAAAATGCAAATGGCATTCCTCATAGAAATAGAAAAAGCAATCATAAAATTCATTTGGAAAAATAAGAGAACCAGAATAACCAAATCAATTCTGAGCAAGAAGAGCAAAGCAGGAGGCATCACAGTACCAGACCTTAAACTATACTACAGAGCTATAGTAATAAAAACAGCATGATATTGGCACCAAAACAGACATGTAGACCAATGGTACAGAATAAAGGACACAGAGACAGACCCACATAAATACAGTTATCTCATATTAGACAAAGGTGGCACAAACATACATTGGAGAAAAAATAGCCTTTTCAACAAATAGTGGTGGGAAAACGAGAAATCCATATGTAGCAAAATGAAATTAAACCTCTGTCTCTCACCCTGCACAAAATTCAACTCAAAGTGGATCAAGGGCCTAGGAATTAGGCCAGAGACTCTGCACCTAATAGAAAAAAGGCAGGCCCAAATCTACATCATATTGGCTTAGGAACTGACTTCCTTAACAACACTCCTAAAGTGCAAGAAGTAAAATCAAGAATCAATAAATGGGATAGATTCAAACTAAAAAAGCTTCTTCTCAGCAAAAGAAACAGTTAAGTGAAGAGAGAGCCTACAGAATTGGGAGCAAATCTTTATCACAAGCACATCAGATAGAGCACTAATCTCTAAAATATATAAAGCACTCAAAAACCTTAATACCAAAAAAAGAAACAACCCAATCAATAAATGGGACAAGGACCTGAACAGACACTTCTCAGAAGAGGATATATAATCAATCAACAAACATGAAAAAATGTTCAACATCTCTAGCATTTAGAGAAATGTAAATCAAAACTACTCTGAAATTTCATCTCGCCCCAGTCAAAATGGCAGCTATTAAGAATACAAACAATAGTAAGTGTTGTCGAGGATGTGGAGGAAAAGGCACACTCATACATTGTTGGTGGGACTACAAATTGGAGCAGCCAACCTGGAAAGCAATATGTAGATACCTTAGAAAACTTGGAATGGAACCACTGTTTGACCTAGATATCCCAGTCCTCAGTCTATATCCAAAGGACTTAAAATCAGCACACTACAGTGAGGCAGCCACCTCAGTGTTTATAGCAGCTCAATTCACAATAGCTAAACTATGGAAACAGCCTAGATGACCTTCAGTAGATGAATGAATAGGGAAACTGTGGTATATACACATAATGGAATACTATTCAGCCTTAAAGAAGAATGAAAATATGGCATTTATGGGTAAATGGATGGAATTGAAGAATATCATGCTAAGCGAAATAAGCCAATCCCCAAAATCCAAAGGCCAAATGTTTTCTCTGATGAGTGAATGCTTATTTATAACGGGCAGGGAGCAAGGGAAGAAGGGAGGAACTTTGGATTGAGTAGAGGGGAGGGGGGTATGGAGGAGAGTGTATGGGGAGTGTGAGGGGACAAAGATGATAGAATGATATGGACATTAGTACCCCCATGTGTGAGTTTGATTGCCTGAATGGTGTAACAACTCTACATCATGTACAACCAGAGAAAGGAAAAGTCATGCTCCGTTTGTTTAAAAAAGAAAATAAAACTAAAAATAAATAAATTTCTACAGTTAAATTAAATTTAAAAGACAAGAAAAAAATTTAAATGAAAACTCAAGGCAAAATCTTCACAACTTTGATTGTGACATTGATTTCTTGATATGACACTAAAGCACAGACTGACATATACACACACAAACACCCATACATACAAAGTAAAAAGACACATTGAACTTCATGAAAATATTTATGGTGGCGGGGGGTAGCAGGGATTGAACTCAGGGGCACTCAAACAGAAGTAGTCTTACTATGTCCTTTCCAATTTTGATGATTTTTATTTATTATTCTTGTCCACATCCCCAGCCCTAGTTTGTCTTTTATTTAGAAATAGGGTCTCATTGAGTTGCTTAGTTCCTCGCTGTTGCTGAGGTTGGCTTTGAACTCGCCATCCTCCTGCCTCCACCTCCCCGGACACTGGGATGACAGGCATGCACCACCATGCTCACATTAAAAATATATTTTAAAAATATGCATCAAAATACATTTCCAAGAGAGTAAAAAGGCAACCCATAGGATGGTTGAAAATATTTACCTATCATATATCTGATAAGGGAAAGAAGTTATACAAAAGACCTATAAGAATAATTTTAAATGTTCAACATTGCTCATCATTGGGGAAGTGGAAGTCAAAACTACAAACCCATTAGCATGGCTACTAGGAAAACAATGGAAAATAACAAGTGTTTGTGGAGATGTAGCGAAATTAGAATCCTTATGCACTGTTGGTGGGAATGTAAAACCGGTACAACTACTGTAAAAAACAACATGGTATGGCAGTTCCACAAAAAATTAAAAACAGAATTACCATTTGATCCAGAAATACCACTTTCAAGAATATATACAAAAGAATTGAAAGCAGGGTATTTAACACAGATTTGTGGGCTTGTGTTAACAGCAGCTTTATTCATACTAACTGAAATATGAAAGTAACCCAAGTGTCTCTTGATACATGAATGGTACAAATATATAGCGGATACATAATGTGAAATATTATTTAGTCTTCAAAAAGAAATTCTGATACACATGCTACAACATGGGAAAGCCTTGAGGACATTATAGACAGTTTTATAAGTTATACAAGTCAGTCATAAAAAAGACAAAGATGGGTGTGGGAAGCCATTCTAACACGTGATTGGGTGACTCCCGTTAAGGGTCTGAGGCGCTTTAGCTGTGTCGAAGCTTTCCCGGCCCTTTCCTGATGAGAGAGCCCATCTGTGTGGGGGTGTGCCTGACCACTAACCCCGGGGACCCAATCACTGACCCTGACCTTGGAGTGCAGCCCCCCTCAACCTTCATTGGATGGAATTCTCCCCTGAATCTCTTGTTCCCCAATAAAAGGCTACTCCCGGGTGTGTTCTCTCTCTCTCTCCTGCTAGCCCTGAGTAATCCTCACTGCCCTGCTGGGCGGATAGAGGAGGGAACCAGAGAGGGGAGCCGTCTCGGACCTGGCAATAGAAATAAGGTAACTGAGTCTGTGTGTTTTATTTCGATCTCATCTAGCTAACTTTATGCCTAGAACCTCATTAATGAAACCATTGCGCAGGCCGCATGGTGGAGATGGGATGTTCCACTTGTATGAGGTACAAATTAGACAAATAGAAAAAAAAGTAGACAAAACCCTAGAGACACAAAGTAGAATTGTAGCTTCCAGAAGCTGGGAGAAGCTAGAACAGAGATATTGTTTAATAAGAACAGAGTTTCAGGGGCTTCAGTTGTGGCTCAGTGATAGAGCACTTGCCTTACTCATGGGAGGCACTAGGTTCAATCCCCAGCACTACATAAAAATTAATAAAATAAGAGTTTTGGGTCCATCTACAACTAAAAATATTTTTAAAAGAGAACAGAGTTTCAGTTTCATAAGATGAAGAGTTCTGGAGATGGATGGTGATGACTGCAGAACAATGTAAATACACTTAATACCAGTGAGACACAAACTTCAAAATGATTAAGATGGTGACATCTATATTATGCATATTTTTTGCCAATAAAACAAACAGGGGAAAAAATACACAAAAGGTCCTGGTAAGAGTACCTATAATGGGAAAGTTAGATATAGAAATGGGTCTAGCAAATGAGAAACAGCCAGCTCAGACACACATTTGATACTGGAAAGATCTAGAGAATGGACAGGAAGAATCGAGGGACCTGCAACCCACAGAAGATTTTCAATTTTGCATTTGTTATCACTGAAAAACCTCTCATTGCAGTTCCTGTATCATCAGTCTACTTAAAGCCCTGGATTTCTAGGGAATAAAATTATGGCAAAATGGGAAATCTCATAATGAAACCTGTTTTGTGACTGGTATTTTTCGCTTTTCTAAAGTATTCCGTTCCCCTTGTTTTTAAAAGACTTTCTAGCAATGGCAAAGTTCACAGAGTTACTTAATTCCAGTTTTAAAAAACTCTTAAAAGCCCATTATCTGAAAAGAAAAGGCAAATAAATGGCATGTTCTTCTGTAAAGCCATTAGTGATAAGAGAGGTTGGGATGTGAGGCTTATTAGCAATTTCGATCACTTGGGGACTGTTTTACTCCTTTAGCTCCCCACCTCTGATGTTTGTGAAAGAAGGTCTAATCACAATACAGGTGGGAATCCTGCCTCAGGTTATAGATGAAGAGTGACAGAGCTTTGGCAAATACCTCCTGACTCTACAGTCATTAGAGTGCCTCCTCTGCTTGGGCATCTTTCCCCCCTCATTCCTTCCTCCAGGTTGCCTGAGCCAAATGCAATGCCTTCTCTGTCCAGAAGGCAACCCTGACTTCCAACAAGAAGAACAAATCCTGTGGATAGACCACCACTCAGCGCTGAGAGTTAGAAGTCACCGTCCCGGGTAGACTAATCCCAATCTAAAGCTGCTTCCAATTTGTATTGGTTGACAAAGGGAAAGAGATTCCCATCAGATTGTTCTTGAGCACACTACAGCCTGGGGCTGACAACGTGAACCTACAGCACTACTATTGAGTCTACTCCCTTCTTTTGGCAGCATATTTTCCCTGGAAGAATCTCCAAGTCACTTCCAATGTCTGCCTCCAACTGGCTCTTCTCTACCCTTATCTACCAGAAATTCCTTGAAATTTGGCACAATAATCTCACTACTTTCTATTCATTCTAAAAAAAAAAAATCCCTACCAAAAAAAAAATCTAAATTTAAATTGGAGCAAAGATGTTCACTGTAGCATTACCTAAACCTGAAGGAAAAAAAAAACTTGGGGGACATCTGCGTGTGGAATAACAAACTTATTAAAGTGACCATAGAATATCCTTATGGTCAGCAAAGAAATGGGGGAAAAAACACTTTCTACATAATAAATGTTATACTCACACTGTGCATATATTATGATTATAATTATGTACAACTATAAATATATCAATAAGAAGTGGAAAAGGAAAAGAAAAAAGATTTATTAGGTTAGAGGGAGCACGGTTTTCATATTGTATTTCTATAACAAATTTGCCTGTAATATAAGCATAATAACGATACCTTTACAATGTTCAAGTCATGATTATTTCCACATTAAGTACACTTTTTCTCACAATTATTATAATTACTAAAAAGCATCACTGATCTGGAATGTTTTTAATATGTACTGGCATAATTGACGACATTTCCATCTACTCTTTTTAATAGCTTATTAAAAATCAAAATGCATATTTTTCTCATTGCAATAGTTAGTATTAGATGAGCCTTCATAACCCAAGGGCAATATATTCAAATTCAACCTTTAAAACTGCAGTTTGGTACCTACAAATGCCACAGTAAATATCTGTGCTGTCACCATGTGGTTACTTTTGGCCTCTGTGTATGTACAGACACACCAGGACATGGAAGCCACTGCTCTCCCAGAATACACCCAGAAAGGCTGGAGGAAGACATGCATTCAAAACTGTCTCTGTGTCATTCAAACAGACAAGAAAAATAAAAAATCCTTATTACTTTTTCAAAGATTTATTAATACTTAAAATTTGCACTGCTTTTTAAAGTTCAAAAAGATAAACAAATTGTCATATAAAGAGAAATTTGAGGAGAAAAAGTACCTCACATGTTAAATGTATGAATCACAAAGTTTCAAGAAAGAAAAAGGACCATTACTTTAAGGGAGAAGCATGAAAAAGAAATAACATTCTCTTCCAATTGCACAGAGTCGATCCCAGGCTCTTTCCTGCATTAATATTTGTATTTTAAGCAAAAGTCATGACTTTCGCTCAAACTGCATCAACTTTAAGCTGCCCAAATAGGCCAGAAATTACCAACTCTTCCATTTTAATTAAAGCCTTTGCCCCCATCCTAGGCATTGCACAGGGTCAGACCTATTTGAAGATTAGTTTCTTTTGTTGAAACAATCTCTTGGCACTCAAAGGAAGTGTCTAAAGTAGAAATTCAGGCCACCTTCTCTTTGGGGGGATAAAGAACAAGACAAACCTCTATTTCAGATGTATTTCTGTGAAAGAAGGGGGCAAAACACATAAAAATAGAATGGCTTTGTGCTTCACCTAAATAACCATCTTCCATTATCACACATTCCTCAAAAAAAAAATTCGAAACTCATATTTGCTTCCAACAAGGCTACTGATTTCTGGTATTATAAAATGTAGAGATAACAAAGCAAGTTTATATTTGCATAATGCTTCAAGCAGTCTTCAAAGTCCTTTCACATTTATCATCTCCTTTCATCCTCAAATCACAGTTGTGAGGCTGGCAGGAGAGATGTTATCTCAAATAAGCTTTAGGATCCATTCCTGATTTCCTAGATAAGTCTGCCACCATCTTATTTCATTATAGGCATCTAATTATACCTCTTCCAGAAACCAGTTAAAATAAGCCAAGGACTTCAAGAAAAAGGGAAAACCTGGAGCAGACTGATAATTATAGAAGAGTGATTTCCACAGGCCACCACTTTGAGGTATTTCTACTTGTTCAGGGTAAAGAGGAGCCAATCAGAGAAAGGACAACAAGGGCCAAGGGTTTAACTCACTGGGATGTCCACAGAGTGACTGGCTGTTGAAAAAAGAGGGGCTTCTTCTCATGGAATGGAAGAGGAGGATGTCCTGGCAGATCCCCTTTAAGATTCCATTATTGAAGGCTCTGGACATAAGCCCTGGAAAAGCTGCAGCACAGCTTTGTTATGAAGTCACAGTTAAATGCAGACAAACCAAAGAGAAAAATACATGTGTTAGATTCCCTCTAGTGAGGGGGGATCTTACCATGGTGATGCATCGTCCCTTATTATCACCAGAAGGATGCTGGGTGTATCCTACCATGTACCTAATAGGAAAGATAGGCTAATGAAAAAAGTAGGAAGAGAAAACCAGTCCCTGGAGGAAGGCTTCACCCACAGAGAAAGATAAAACTGCTCTGCTGAACTGCCCAAGGCCCCAGGTTTCTGGTCTCCTACTGGGGGTGCTGGACTACTGAAATTGTCTTTAATCCAGTCCTGGAGTTGAAACTGCACCTCAAGATCCTAAAAAGGAATCAGATGAACCATGAAAGCATGCAAGGCCAATCCACATGAAGCAGGGACACGAGGCAGGCCATAATAAATGTCTATTCTGCCAGGAATGAGTGGCACCTATTTAAAAACATCACTCCATATAAAGGAGAATTTATCTATTTATTTATTTATTTATTTATTCATTTATTTATTCTTATTTTAGCAGTGCTGGGGGTAGAATCCAGGACCTTGCACATGCTAAGCAAGGGCTCCACCACTGAGCTAGAGTCTCTATCCAATGATAATTTTTGAAAAACCCTCAGAGGATTGACAAAGCCGCTTCACAAAACATTTGCTACAATGAACAGAAGTAAATTACAAATTGTGCATTTCTTTTCAATCATTTAATTCAGAAAAACATGAATTGAAGGTAAAAGCTAAACAATGAGATGATTAATGAGGGTCTTTTAAAAAAATGAGAGGATTGATTGAGATGAGATGAGATTGTCACTGTCCAAGTTCACACAATAAGGAAATTAAAAATATCATAGTCTAATTCTGAAGTTCGTTGACTGCAGTTCAATACCGGAATCAACACTGCAGATCTGTATAGAAGTCAAGACCGAGACAATTTTTAGAATGCAGAGAAACAGAATAAAGAAGTAGAGGGAAAATGAATCTAGAACTAACACAAGAAAAACCAGAAGACAGATATTGTGGCTTTAATGGCAGAATGAATAAGCAAACAAGTGAAAAAGGATTAAAAGTTCCCCATATAAACTGGTGCAGTGGTGTCTGACTATAATCCCAGCAGCTCAGGAGGCTGAAGCAGGAGGATTGAGAGTTCAAAGCCAGCCTCAGCAAAAGCAAGGCTCTAAGCAACTCAGTGAGATCCTGTCTCTAAATAAAATACAAAATAGCTGGGGATGTTGCTCAGTGGCTGAGTGCCCCTGAGTTCAATCCCTAGTACCCCCCCCCAAAAAATCTATATTTTTAATCTGTAATATATGTATATAAGAGGCACAAAACAAAGTAGGAAAGATCTTTGCAACATGTAAAAGAATGCTTGAATACCTTTGAGATCTAATGCTCTGACAAACTTATATAGAAAAAAATAATATAAAAATTTAAAAAATTGTAAATAAGACTTGAGGCACCCAAATAGCTAAAGAACACTTACAAAGAAGTTCATCAAATGCTTACGATTTTTAATTAAAGAAACACAAATTTACACCCATGAAATCGGCAAGGGTTTATAAAAATATGCATATCCATATCAGTGAAGATTCAGAAAAACTACTACTCCTGTACAGAGCTAACAGGCATGTAAATTGACACGAGCTTCCTAGATGGAAATTTTGCAAAATATATCCAAAAGGCACTTACTTGATCCAACAATTCTGCATCTATGAATTTATTTCAAGGAAGCAATTAGAAACATGCATTTCCACTGATTTATAATAATGAAAATGGAAAAATAGAGGCTTTGAAACAAGAGAGATAAATAGTATGATGTATCTATATGACAGATTACCAAGCAGCCATTAGCAGGCATAATATTATTCAATGACATGGAAAATATAAATTTTTTGAAGTAATATTAAGAAAAAATGCAATTTCAAGTCAGAATATAAAGGACACCAAATTGTTTTAACAGAATGTATGTGTGTGTGCGCTTATCTGTATGTATACATAAATAACAGCAAAAGTCTAAGCATACCAAAGAATTAACATTGCCTATGTATATTATGAGTGATTTTTAATTTTATATATGTCTCTTTGAATTTTCCAAGCTTTTTAAAAGATCAGATCATTTCAGTAATCAAAAGGGAAAATATCAGTCTTAGAGGTTCATTCCAACACTAAAAAATCTTCCTCCTAATAGCCTTACCTTGAGATGAGAAATATTAGTCTCAGAACAAAAAAGAAAGAAAGAAATGTCCCACATTCCACAATTTATAAATTCTCAAAGAACAGGGATTATATCTGTTTAGGTCATTGCTGTGTCCCCATAAGCTATCACCATGCCTGACACGTAGCCAGTGCTCAGTAAGAATTTGTCTAGTGAGTGACTGAACACAGGATAAAAGTATAGGGCAATGCCCAAAGAGCCCTAGACCCTCCATGAAGAAAAGTGCATTTCAAGTCATCATTGTGCAGATTTCCTGGCATTCTAAAAATGAAACCAAGACTATCACCCTACTGTTTCCATTTCTAAACTGCTGCAGTGCAAGTCAGAGGAGAGAGGGAGCCTGCAGTCCAGAGTCCTAAGCAACAACACCTGCAGGCACTTTGCAGCGTGTGGCCTTGGAGGGAAACCTCACAGCAGGTGAACTGATGAAGACTATATTTGAAGCAAAAGCTCTGGAGAAATTAAGGAATTGTTGCAACTGGTGCAAAAGTGGAGATTCAAGGTGGCGGATCCACGGCTACAGACACTGTGGCACATATGGATCTAGCCTGTGGAGGAAGAGAGTTTTGGACAAGGCCAAGTTAATTCCTCCACTGTTTCCAAAAAGCCAGAATGAACAGACACTAGATTGGAGAAGTCTCTCTTAACTTGCCCTCAGACATGTTGGCTGCTTTGGCCAAGGGTCATGTGTCTTTTAGTTTTTGATCATACCATTCTGATAGTTGTGCTGTTATGGACCCAATAGAGTCCCTGCAAGTTCCTATGTCAAAGCCCTAATCTCCAGTGTGACTGCATTTGTAGAAAGGTCCTTTAAGGAGATTACTAAGGTTAAATAAGGTCATAAAAGCCCAATAGGGCTGGTGTTTTAATAAAAAGGGAAAGAAACAGTAGATCTCACCCTGCCCCACCTCCTTTATTTCCTCACTCTCTCCACCCCTCTCTCCACCTTCTTCCTTGTGCCCAGCAGAAAGGCCATATGAGGATAGGACAAGAAAGCGGCCATCTACAAGCCAGTGGCACTTGACCTTGTATTTCTAGCCTCCAGAACCCTAAGAAAATAAACGTTATCTAAGCCCCCAGTTTGTGGTATCTCATTTTGGCAGCTGGAGCTGACAAATACATATGTCATCTTTCTCAACTAAATAGAGACAGCAGAAGACTCCCAGGATAAACCCTCTGAATAATAAAAACATGAAGAAAAAAAACTTTTATTAAGAGCTATGATGTTATACAATAAAGCAATATTAACTATAAGAAAAATTAGTATATTTAAAGCTCATTGTTAAACTTATCAATGTATTCAAGGCCCCTTTGTAGATGTAAGTTATAGTAGGGTTATATAAACTTTTCAGGTAGACTTATCCAACCTGAATTGTTGAGAGCCATCCATGGGCTATGTGTGGACTACACTGGCACCAAAGTCAAGTGAATAGGAGAATCTTGTGTCTGGGAATGTCCAGTGGAAATTTCCTCTGGACAAGACCACCCAGCTACATTGTAAGTCCTATTCAGCCCTGCCCCAGGTCCCACACAGCATGGGAGATGGGGTGACCTGCTGCAGCCCACAGCCTCTCAGAGATGGGTATGACCTGCCAAGATGCCAATCAATATGCTGACTGCCAGACATCACTAAGCAAGACTCCGCCCCTAAAATAATATCCCTGCCTTTGATGTACTGCCACAGGAACCATTTTTTAGTTGTCCAGCTCCAGTTCCTGTGTGGGCTGAACCTATCAAGTACTCCATCCTTTAAAACTTTAATTCTGACTCTGTCTTTTGTTCTTTACTAATTATTTTAGACTTTAAGTTCTTCAGAGGTTTCATTCCTCTGAGCAGGCAAGAGTTCCAGGGTGAGGTGCTGGCCACCCAATGGTAATGAATGAGTCAAAACAATAATTAAATTTAATTTCAAAATACTATTAATTGCTGACAACCCAAGTGATCCCAGCAAATCCAATGACCTCAAACATCACATTGGCATTACTTTAATATTTCATTTTAGTAATCAGTTTTACATTCCTTCTCCGATAGGCAGCTTCTAAAATGGGTCTCAATCATCCTTGCCTCATTGTATTCACATCTTGTGTAATTCTACTCCAAGATTTCATTAATGCATTGAACATTTCAGGCTACCCTCAAAGGAGAGTTATTTCATATTCTGGAAAGCTGTTGAACCCATGCAAGCCCTCTTTTCCCATCCCAGCTTCTGATTAAAATTACTTAAGAAAGAAATAGAATAGAGGAAATATTTTTTTTACCAAACGTTGCACACTCCGTTTCTTCTACTCTCCAAAAAAAAAAAAGACAATATTGTTCACTTTTGATTGGTAAAAAATACAAATTAGCTAAGATCCCAAGGAATCTCAAGGAAAAAAATATATAAGATACATAAAATTAGTACAAGCACTAGAAAAGAGAGCAAAGCAGATTCCAAATTCACCCTCTATACTCTATAGATCATGAGACAAAGATACTGAAGATTATGTTTTCTATGTTTTTGTCACCAAATTATTGACAGTTGGAAGGAAGAAGAGATTCTTTTCTTCTCATATACTGTTGCTTTTGTTAGCCTTGCCCAACCAGCAGCATTTTGCCTCTAAAGTAGAAGTTTATTCCAGTAATTTCAGCTAAATTCAGGATCAATAGTTTCACAGATATAGTGCCTTCCAGTTCTATCATAACCCATCCAATCCTAGATTTTAAAAGTAGCAGTAGCTGGAGACACCACTTCAGCCTCCACTGACAACTTTTGAAAAACCCACAAGTAACATCATAATCAATGACAAAAACTGAAAGCTTTTCCTCTGATATCAGATACAAGGCAGAGATATTCACATTCACCAGTTCTCTTCAACATAGTGTTGGAAATACAAGCAAGAGCAATCAGACAAGAAAAAATAAATAAAACACATCCAATGCGGGTTTCAAGGTGTAACAAGGTGGTTGCTCCATGGTGTGAAACCCAAAAAACAGATAGGCAGCTTCTCAACAAGGTGGGTAAACAAAAAATGGGCCAGAGAACTTTATTGTAATTTAATACTCAGCATAAAGAATATTAGGGACTCAGGAGGTTGGATATAATTAAATAAAGAAGAAACCTCCAGTGCCACGTCCACTGCCACAGTGGGAAGCAATAGCCAGAGCAGTCCCTCCACAAGCAAAGTGAGGGGATAAGGGAGAATTAAAGGAATCCACATTTTTAGGAAGCCTGAATCATGTCTGGATATGAAGAGTTTAGAGATCAAAGACACAGCCCAACTGAACTGAAAGGCATGATGCACAATATCCTTGTGCAGGAAAGAACCTGCATCTCTCCCAACTGTGTGCAGAGGACACAGGAAAGAACCATTTTGCAGTCAAGGAATTGGGGCCAGCAAATAGGGGAGCCAATTCCTAGCAAACCTGAGTTCAGTCTGAAATAAAAGCCTGGCAAAATCACACTGCAGAACATACAGTGTATTTATGTAACCAGGAGAAAAATCAAACATGGAAAGGGGTTTACATAGAATACTGGTTGTGGAAACCCACTTGCTTTTGCCCTTCCACTCCAATATGGCTGCTTGTAGGAAAGGCTGGGAGAGGCATGCCTGGCTGGGAATTGGAAAGAGCAGGGACAGAAGAAATTGAGTCTGAAGACTGAACCAGCGACCAAGAAACATGAGATTCACAGATAACAGAGAGGCCTAAGAATTCACTCCTTCACCATATCAGTGGAACCTAGGGGAGATCCCTATGGTGCAGTCTTCCAGGGTGGACCAGCAATTTCTGGGTCCTAGAGGTGCACTTATTTAAAATCTCCAGACCAACTGGCATTCATCAAAGTGCCTGGAGCCTACCTAAGCCTAAACCACCTCCAGGAGTTTCACCTTTGAGATTACCTCTCTCACTCCAGCAACCCCTGCCCCCAAGGGTGGAGGCAAGCTTCAAATTCCAGACAAGCCCATGTAACACTGTTGAGAAGGGAAGCTGATAATATTCTGAACTCCAAAAACAAAAATTCCTTAATTTTTCATTGAGATCCTTTTTTTCCTATTTCTCTTTTCTCTGTTTAATTATGATCTTAATGATTCATGGACCTTCGTACATATGCATATTTGGTTTTTTTTTTTTCTCATTTCTAGCCTATTTGAAGCCAGTTATTTTCCATTGACCAGTATTTTGAAGACAAGGATGTTTGATTATTTTATTTTTATTTTTAATTTTTAAAATTTTAACTTACGTATATTTTTTTCTCACTAATCTGTTTCCCTTGATTCTCTTATTTTCTTTTTTTCTGCTAACAATCTCTACTATTCTTTCATTCTAGCTTTAATTTTTTACTTCTATCTTCTCTCCTTCTGCCTCATAAACATTACAACCTACATCACTTCTAATCTCTCCCTATCCACCATTTGAAATTGTAAACTGTTTTGCAAATTTACTGTTTTATTTCAGGCAATAACTGATCATGTTATTCCTGTTCATTGTGACAATTAACATTGTAGATGTCATAGCAGGAACTATTTGGTTTAATGTTGTATATCGTTTGCATTGGTTGTTGCTATTATTTGTACCCACCCTAAATGGTGAGATACTGGAAACTATCGGGGACACTATAAGTCCACAAGGCAGAAACACTACTATGTGAAGTCCACATTTGTAGATGGGTAGACACACAAACAACATGAAAAAGCAAAAGAACAAATCATCCCAAACAAATCAAGATGCTCTAATAACAGAATCCACTGACACACACTGAAAGAAATGTCAAAGAAAGGTGTTTAGAATGTACATAGTTAAACTGATCTGCTAAGTAACAGATGGTATAAGGAATGAAATTGGTACATATTATTCCAAGACCTCAAATCTAAGAGGTCATCTTGGGATAATATATACCCAATCTCTCAATGAAAATGAATGCCAGCCAAGAATATTACACCAAGCAAAATTAAGCTATAGAATTGATGAAGCAATAAAAACCTTCTGTGATAAACAAAAGTTAAAAGAATTCACAATTAGAAAGCCTGCATTACAAAACATACCTAATAAAATATTACATGAAGAAATTAAACATAAAAGTGAAAACCACCACTGGGAGGAAGTACACTAGAATAGTCAATCAAAGAAGAAACTAATTCAAACTAAAAACCAAAAATAACTCAAAATGACATAGAATAAAAGTAATTTCTCAATAAATATATTGAATATAAATGGCCCAAACACATCAATCAAAAGACATAGTCTAGCAGATTGGATTAAAAAATGAGATGCAACAATATGCTGTCTCCAAAAGACTCATCTCCATAGATAATGACATCCAGACTGAAGCTAAAATGATGGGAAAAACATATCATTCACACGGATTTTGTAAACAAACAGGGTTTATTATCCTCATATCAGATAAAGTGGACTTCAAGCCAAAGTTAAACAGAAGAGACTAAGAAAGACATTTTATACTGCTTCAGGGAATTATACATCAACCAGACATAACAATTGTAAATATTTATGCCCCAAACAATGGAGATTCTACATACATCAAACAAAATGTTCTCAATTTCAAGTATCAAATAGACAACAACACAATAAAACTGGATGACTTTAACAAAACTCCCTCACCACTGGATAGATTCTTTAAAGAAAAACTAAAAAAAAAAAAAGAAGAAGCTATAGAACCTCAAAATACAATTAATAATTTAGACAAAACATAACAGACACATATAGAAAATTTCATCCATCAGTGACTTAATACCTTCTAAGTAACACATGGACATGGATCCCCATGAAATAGACCATATCTTAGGCCACAAAGAAACTCTTAGAAAGTAGAGAGAGAGAGAGAGAGAGAGAGAGAGAGAGAGATAATACCTTCATTATTATCAGGTCATATGGATTGGAATCTGAAATCAACAATAAAATGAACAATAGAACCTACAATACCTGCAGACAAAATAACACCATATTGAATGACCAGTGAATAGAAGAAGAAATCAGGGATGGAATTTTACTTAAATATAAATGAGTATATCGATATAGTATATAAAAATATCTGGGACACTATGAAGGCAAGTCAAAGAGGAAAGTTCATTGTATTGAGCTCATTCACTAAAAGAATAGAAAGTCACCAAATAAATAACCTAACATTATATCTCAAAGATATAGAAAAAGTATAACTAATCAACACCAAAAGCAGTAGAAGACAGGAAATAATGAAATCAGAGTAGAAATAAAGAAAACTGAAAAAAATAATAAAACAAAATGTTATATCTTTGGAAAAATATATAAAATTCGTAAAACCTTAACCAACCTAATAATGTGAGAGAAAACTTACTGAAATTTATAATGAAAAAGACACCACTGAAATAACAAAAATAATCAGACTATTTTGAAAATGTATACTCTAATAAATTAGAAAACCTTGGAAGACAAAAGCAAATTTTTAGAGACATATGACCTACACAAATTGAATCAGGAGGACATAAAAAATTTAAACAGATCAATTTTAAGCAATGAAATTGAACATTCATTAAACCCTACCAGCAAACAAAGGCCTAGGACCAGAGGGATTCTCACCTAAATTCTACCTGACCTTTAAAGAGAACTACCACCAATCCTACTCAAATTATTCCATGAAATGGAAAAGGAATGAACACTCCCAAATTCATTTGATCACCCTGATACCAAAACCAGATAAAGATGCATCAGGAAAGAAAACTTCAGACCAATATCCCCAATGAACATAGATACAAAAATTCTTAATAAAATACTGGCACATTGCATACAAAAATATATTAAGAAGATAGTGCACCATACTCAAATGGGGTTCATCTCAAGCATGCAAGGTTGGTTCAACATACAGAAATCAATAAATGTAAACATCAATAGACTTAATAACAAGAATTACATGATTCAATAAATAGATGCAGGAAAAGCATTTGACAAACTACAGCATCCATTCATGACCAAAACACCAGAAAAATTAGGTATGATAGGACCATACCTCAACATGGTAAAAGCTATATATAATAAACCCAAGGCAAACACCATTCTAGAAGGAGAAAAATTGGAAGCATTTCCTCTGCAAACTGGAACAAGACAGGAAGATCCTCTTTCACCACTTCTGTTCAACACAGTACTGAAAAACTTATCAGAGCAATTAGAAGAAAGAGGAAAAGAAAAACTCAACTTATCCTTATTTGCTAACTATATAATTCCCTACATGTAGAAGACCATAAATCTCCACCAGAAAACTTCTAGAACTCAAAATGAATTCAGCAATGTATCAGGATATAAAATTAACACTCATAAATCATTCCATTCCAATATATCAGTGATGAATCACATGATGGAAAATTATCCCATTCGCAATAGCCTCAAAGAAAATAAAATATTTGGGAATCAATCTAACAAAAGAGGTGAAAAAACCTCTACAATAAAAACTACAGAACACTAAAGAAAAAAAATCCAAGAAGACCTTAGAAGATGGAAAGATCTCCCATGATTTTGAATAGGCAGAATTAATATGGTCAAAATGGCCATGCTACCAAAAGTACTATCTATACACATTTAATGCAATTACTATTGAGGTTCTGATGACATTCTTCAGAGAAACAGAAAAAGCAGTCATGAAATTCATTTGGAATATAAGAGACCCAGAATAGCCAAAGCAATCTTCAGCAAGTAAAGCAGGAAGCATCAAAATACCAGATTTTATATTATACAATGGTATAGAAGATAAGAGTTACAGACAGGAGACAGCGGGGCACCACCCAGAAATGACCAGCAAGCAGGGAGAAACGTGGCTGCGGATTCTGTGGAATTCTGCTGGCTGAGCCCCCACTGAGCCCTGGGCTGAGTTCGAGATTTCAGATGGGGAAGGAAGCGGTACAGTTCTATCCCCCACAACGAAAACTCCACCAAGAAACCAGCGGCCACCATCTTGGAGAGCTGAAGTAACCACCACCACTCTCCCACAGATTGCAAAAATAAAACAGGTGTGTGCTACTCAGCTCATTTCCCATACAGCAGGAAATTCACATAAAATCTCTCCTAGACTTTCCGGGGGAGGGATTATCAAAGTGAGCCTGCATAAAGACTCGGGGAAAACTAGAGACACCTGACCAATCAAAATCCCAACGGCATTTCTTGTAGAAATAGATAAAGCAATCATGAAATTCATATGGAAAAACAAAAGACTCAGAATAGCAAAAGCAATTCTAAGCAGGAAGTGTGAATCTGGAGCTATAGCGATACCAGAGTTCAAACTGTACTACAAAGCAATAGTAACAAAAACAGCGTGGTACTGGTACCAAAACAGGCAGGTGGACCAATGGTACAGAATAGAGGACACAGAAACCAATCCACAAAAGTACAACTTTCTTATATTTGAAAAAGGGGCTAAAAGCATGCAATGGAGGAAGGATAGCATCTTCAACAAATAGTGTTAGGAAAACTGGAAATCCATATGCAACAAAATGAAACTGAATCTCCTCCTCTTGCCATGCACAAAAGTTAACTCAAGGTGGATCAAAAAGCTAAATATCAAATCAGAGACTGTGTGCCTGATAGAAGAAAAAGTTGGCTCCGATCTACATATTGTGGGGTCGGGCTCCAAATTCTTTAATAGGACACCCATAGCTCAAGAGTTTATAACAAGAATCAACAAATGGGACTTACTTAAACTGAAACAATAAGAGAGGTAAATAGGGAGCCTACATCATGGAAACAAATTTTTAATCCTCACACTTCAGATAGAGCCCTAATATCCAGAGTATACAAAGAACTCAAAAAATTAAACAATAAGATAACAAATAACCCAATCAACAAATGGGCCAAAGACCTGAACAGACACTTCTCAGAGGAGGACATACAATCAATCAACAAGTACATGAAAAAATGCTCACCATCTTTAGCAGTCAGAGAAATGCAAATCAAAACCACTCTAAGATACCATCTCACTCCAGTAAGATTGGCAGCCATTATGAAGTAAAACAACAACAAGTGCTGGCAAGGATGTGGGGAAAAGGGTACACTCTTATATTTTTTTAATAGAAAAGGATGAATTTCTTGACTAATATCACCACAAATTTATCAATTTTATTAGTTTTCTACTGTACCAAGCTTCAGATTTCAAATGATTTCTCTTTTTTCTATATCCATAACTTGTGCTCCCTAACCTTATTTCCTGTATTCTACTTTTTTTTGTTTAACTTGTTCTTTTCTTTATACTGTCTTGACATAAATGTCTTGATTATTTATTCTCACTATTCATATTTTCCAAGTATTCACTTAATGGCCAGCGAAGGCTTTAACTGAACTTATGAAATTGAGATTAATACTGAACACATATTTTTTCTAGTTTCTACTCTTTTCTCTGATCATGGGTTATTAAGAAGCTTAATTCCCAAAAGACATGAATCGTCTTCTTCTTCTGATGATGATGATGATGATGATAATCCTTTTTGATAATACTTTCTAGCATAAATCCACTGCAGTAAGAGAACACATACTATAAACATACTAACACATGGTTATGGTTAATTATGGCTATTATGGTTGGCATCACATGTGGCCAATTAGAGTGGTCTTAGGCCACTATAATACCTCAGCAGTAAGAACCATAGCAATATGGACTTTGGACATAACCAATGCTGAGCTGATCTCAGCAGGCCATGGACTTCAGTGTGTGACACAAAATTGCCACATTCCTGGTCATAAGCAGAACTCAGGAGCCTGGGGATAGAGTTCTTGAGTTCCTGACCACAAGACAATGATTGTGGGTGAGGTATTTGGACTACCCTTTCTCCAGGGAGAGGTTTGTAGGCACAGACTACCCTTTCTAGATCCCCTTCCCCAATTCATTTTGAACAACACATCAACTACAGAGTTGGGACAAACCTGGGCTTGGGTTGGACAAGTTGCAAAAACAACTGACCATGGACCACAGAGCTGGAGATCCTATAGGAATCCTGTTCCAGAAGCTGGGCAGCTGCCTATCTTTCCCCCACCTTCCATGGAACCTCTCCATTTCTCTTAGCTCCCACTCTTGCACTTTGACTGCACCCCAGGATTAAAATCTTAGACTCATTCCCCACAACTCCACAGTCACAGTGCTGTCTGACTCTTCATTTTACTTCAATTCTGGGTTCCTTGGTGAAGACTGAGTATTCAGGGAGAGGCCAAACTACCTTAGTCTAGACTAACCAAGCATCCAGGAAAGGCCAGTACACAGAAACAAGAGGGATTCTACTGATGACTCTCAACCCCACTTGATTACAATAACAAAGAAAGAAAGAAGAAGAAGAAAAGCACATTAAGCTAACTCCCTTAACAACAGTTCAAAAGAAAAGCAGACCAAGTTAAAACATGATAGGATAAGCAAATACAGTGAAGAAGATCAAGCAGCTTAACTCAAATTGGGTTCTGAAAGCTATGATGTGCATGGCAACCATTTTGCAGTGACCACAGCTAGCCAGCAACCCTAGAAGAAATTAAATCAATACAGCTCCTCCCCACCTTCAGTCAGCAACAAATAAAACCAGCAGGAATACCTCTGAGATGGCATATCTCAATGATCAGTCTAAAAGAAACTTGCAGAGATAACTACTATCTGAAAGTTACTGAACCCCCTCCCCATCACAGGAGACAAGGGGAATAAGAAGCACCAGAGCTGAGAGCTCATCACTCCCAGGGAGTGTTAGCCCTGACCAAGCACCCAACACAACCTGCATGGGAGCTCAGACAACCACAGCTGACATTCCATCTTCATCAATGACAGATAAAAAGCCCATGAGCTACACCACACAGAGGCTTCTGTCAGCAACAGAAAAGAAAGAAAATGTGGAGTTTTATTCTGTCATAAAGAAAGAAATTTATGGCATCTTCTAGTAAATGGATGAAACAACATGCTAAATGAAATAAGCCAGACGCAGAACTCAAGGGTCAAATGTTTTCATTTTCTTTCTTTCTTTCTTTCTTTGGTACCAGGGATTGCACTCAGGGGCACTCGACCACTGAGCCACATCCCCAGCTCTATTTTGTTTTATTAAGACACAGCGTCTCACTGAGCTGCTTAGCACCTCACCATAGCTAAGGCTGGCTTTGAACTCAAAATCCTCCTGTCTCAGCCTCCCAAGGTGCTGGGATTATAGGTTTGTGGCAAGATCCCAGCTCAAATGTTTTCTCTCATTTGTTAAAGCTAGAACAAACAAAGGGAGAGAAAGTGATGGAATCCTATAGAAATAAAACAGACTTCAGTAAAACAGAGGAAGTGGATTGATAGGGAGATAGGAGAGATAGGGAAAGAAAAGATTTGATAAACTGTATCTTCAATTTTTTAATATCTGATTGTTTTGTGGATCTGAATCAACTATTTTGTTGGGCATGGTGGTTCACGCATGTAATCCCAGCAGCATGAGAGGCTGAGGTAGGTGGATCATAAGTCAAGGCAAGTTTTAGCAATTTAGCAAGGCTCTAATCTTACCTAGAAATATTCTGTCTCAAAATAAAAAATAAAAATAGGGTTTGTGATGTGGCTCAGTGGTTAAATGCCTCTGGATTCAATCCCTGGTATTAAAAAATAAATAAATCCATTGTTTTTGTTTTGCTAACCACTTTTCAAGGTTAATTATTTCCTTATGGATTATGAGTTCATATATTGCTGATACTAATCTGTAGGAATCATGAGGTATCCTTCTTAAAAGCTGCATTTTTTTTAATCATCAATGTCATCAGTTATGGGCCAGAAATTCACCTGGGATTCCTTGGCCAGCTTCTCTCAAGGTCAAGCAACAACTATTTTAAAAAAAATATTCTTTTATTTTCAAGAAAAAAAATACAATTTTCTTCCATCAGATGCCCTCAGTTCTTACCAATCTTGGAAAAATGTAACCTCATGGATTAATATATAATCAAAATATAAATCTATATAAGATTTGAAGTATAGTCATGAATTCTCAATATGAGGATTTTGTTCATCTGTTTTTCTTTTTCTTTAATATATCTAGAACTAAGAAGAAAACAGATGATAACTTGTTTTCTCCCTTTGCTTGAAAGAAGTGGCATATTTGTTGTGTAGACTTCCCTTCCAATTAGACTAATGCAGTTAAATATTACTATTAGGTAGGGGTTGAGAGTTTTGAGGGAGTTGTAACATATCTGTTCCTGGAGGGTATAATCCTCTGACAAAAGAAAAGTAGCCAATTATTTTTAAAAAGAGTGCTGGGAGCCCTAAGACTCCAGAGGCTGAGGCAGGAAGATTACAAGTTCAAAGCCAGCCTCAGCAAAAGCAAGGCACTAAGAAACTCAGTGAGACCCTGTCTCCAAATAAAATACAAAATAATGATGGGGATATGGCTCAGTGTTCGAGTGCCCCCTCTGTTCAATCCACAGTGCAAAAAAAAAACAAAAAACAAAAACAAAAAAACACCCAATTTGAAATAACAGATCAGTAGAAAAAAGGGAAGGGAACATAAGAAGGGGGGAGGGGAGGAAAAAGGGAAGCCCTGGGAACTGAATCAGAACAAATTATATTTCATGCTTTTATACTTATATCAAAATGAATCGTATTGTCATGTATAACTAAAAGACCCAATAAAAAAAAGTAGCCAACAAGCTTCAGGAAATAAGATGCTTATCTTGCAAAAGTAACAGATTCTATCTATATATACAAAGTAGATTAACAAAAACTGCTTACATATATTTTTTTAAATGGATTAATTAAAAATGAAAAATAAATGGGTGAAATTTTTCACAGTATCACTGAACTTAAAGATAAATGTCAAATAATTTGAAAATAATAATGTATAAAATAGTATATACCAAATTTTTATCCACAACAATATGCAATTAAAGATACCGAGAGAATAATGATGAGGCATATTCATTTTTCTCAAAAACACACAACATGAGTCTTGAGAAACTTATGAAACTTTACATTGCACTGAAATTATATCCAGAGATAATAATGTGTAACTGCCAACTATAATGTCAGGCCCAGTTTACAAATAGAAAATTTATGTACTATTCAGAGGATTACAGTTCAAAAAGTGTTGTGATAGCAAGAGTTTTCAGTTAGACTTTCCAAGCTATATATCTAGGCATCTTACTTTCCTAATAATTAAAATGAAAATGTAGGTCTATAATCTAGAGAACTATTTTTCTTATTCTTGTCATAATTATCCTACTAAACATTTATGTGGGCACATTTTCTACTACCAATTTTTAAGAAACTACTTTTAGTTTAGAAAAAAATTACTAAAGTTTACCATCAGTGGCAGTTCACTACAGCCTGTTGTGTTATTTGTGGCAAGTTTATAGGTCTCTGTGGAGGAAAAATTCATCACTTTGTTTTACATGTACCTTATGTAAATCACAAAAATTTTCCATTTTGAATTCTCTTGAAACAAAGACTTATGTTTTTATCTAAATTATCTATAATGGGAGAAACAGCATATTTTATATTACTTATGTATAATCCCATGTATGAAAATTAATGTTTTTAGTCCTATATTCACATCTCCCTTTTTTCAAGCATACCAATGAACACAAATTCATTCTCTAATAATTTTAACAGTCATGCAGGTCCTTCATGAAAAGTAAAATAATGATAACATTTGCAAGTCACAAATTCAGCTCTGAAAGCACTTCGTAACAAAATTATATGAAATAAGTGGAAATAAAAGAGTTAACATGGGTATAGCTTTTTTTCCTTCATGCGGTGATATATCAGACTCAGCATAAATGACTCTTTTTCCTGAGTGAGGAATATTAATTTGATTACTTTTTTCTTCATAAATCATGTGTATAAATCCTGATAGAGCATCAATTGGTTGGTTCGATTCCATATGAAACATCTTTGAATTGTATTATTCCCCTGAATGTTAAAATAATTCAAAGAAAGTCTGAAATTATTCTACCAAAACTATAATTCTAATGAGAAATTTTGGCCAGATTTGTTTTTCGATTTTTTTTTTTTTAAGATTTAAATGTTACCTTTGTTTTTCAACTTTATTCCTTTGGTCTTTGAGGTTTCATATCAGAAACAGACTACTATATCACAATGTATTTTGCTTTCTGTTACAAATATTTTTTAATCATTTTACCAAAAGCACATAGTGGCATGGATTTGTGTTCTTACACAGGCAAGGGACCCCCTTTCTAGTGTGTAGATTTTCAGAGCATATCTGCAGGGTCTGTTAGTCTTGTGTCCCTTTTCTCTGAAACACTAACTCTGATACCTAATGTTCATGTGTGCTGAACTGAAGGTACTACATGTCTAAAAATGATTGCATGCAGAGCCAAACTGTCTATTGGTCTAAGGCGTTGTACAATTGGCAATTATTGTAGAAAATTAAGAAATAGGTATAGACTGAGGAGTGGGATATAGCTGGGTCAAAGGTGGTTCTATTCCCAGTTTTCCAAGGAATCTCCATACTGTTTTCCATATTGGTGGCACCATTTTGCAGTTCCACCAGCAATGCACAAGTGTGCCTTTTCCCCCACATCCTCCTCAACACTTATTGTTGTTTGTATTCTTAATAGCTGCCATTCTGACTGGAGTGAGATGAAATCTTAGAGAAGTATACAGCCACATCAATGTTTATAGCAGCACAATTCACAATAGGTAAACTGTGGAACCAACCTAGATGCCCTTCAGTAGATGAATGGATAAAGAAAATTTAGCATATATACACAATGGAATATTACTCAGCAATAAAAGAGAATAAAATCAAGGCATTTGCAGGTAAATGGATGGAGTTAGAGAATATAATGCTAAGTGAAGTTTTAGCCAATCCGAAAAAACCAAAAGCCAAATGTTTTCTCTGATATAAGGAGAATAATTCATAGTGAGGTTGGGAGGTGGGGCATGGGAAGATTAGACAAATTCTAGATAGGGCAAAGGGGTGGGAGGAGAAGGGAGGGGGAATGGGGGTAGAAAAGATTTTGGAATGAGATGGACATCATGACCCTAAGTACATGTAAGAAGACATGAATGGTGAGAATATACTTTGTGTACAACCAGAGATATGAAAAATTGTGCTCTATATGTGTGATATGAATTGTAATATATTCTGCTATCATATATAACAAATTAGAATTTTTAAAAAATTTTAAAAGGACAAAAATGGAATTTGGGCAAACTAAAAAAGTTATGGAGAGATCAACACTCCCTAAACTCCAGACTCATCAAAGTCAATAAGCAGCAGATCCTTTTGGTATCAACAAAGCCTCTCATCAGGAAGCAAAGCTGCTAGGGTCCCAATGTGGTTTTATTAGTTATTCTGATTCATCCTTAGGGAATTGAAATATAAAAGTGATTATAGAGTGAGAAAACATATATGAAGAATTAATTTGTAATTGAAAGAGTGGCAAATTGAATATCTTTAAATTATGAACAACCTGAGTCCTGAACAAGTGTTGAGTGTCACAAGAGAATTTATAAAACCTGCAACATATCCATTATAATTGCAGTTCATCTGAAAAACAAAAATACATAAAGTAAAACAAGTGGATAAATTCATTTTTAAAATTTACTTCCCAGTATGACATTTATATTTATTCATATTAAAAAATCCTAAGACTTACCTGAGCTAACAAAGGCTCAGAATGTTCGGTGCCATTTTTGTCATAAGAATAAATAAGAGATGATGGAGATAAAAACGATCTAGGCAAAAATAAAAACAAGCTCAAATGAAACAGAAAAAGTAGAAAACATACTCTTCATACGCAAATTGTCTATGGGTTGAGGAATTCAAAGTATGACCAATCAACTGTTTATAGACTGTTCTCCAAATATTTCCAACTAGAGTTATAATACTAAAATGCAAGTCCATGAAAAAACAAATCACTAAACATATAAAAGAAAAATCATGTAGGCCCCATTTCTAGCATAGAACTTTCGAATCTATGCCTTTATCATTCATTGATTTCATATGTTACTCTTGAATCTCAAAATTGAAATGTAGCATTTTAAAAGATTTGTTTTCTTTCACTACAAATTCATATAAACTAAGCTTAGCTATGCACAAAATTCATTTAGATATTGGTTAAATTTTCTTTTATTCCTCTCAGTAATCATTCAAAAACTCAACACCACTCCTATCAATCATTCCAGAAACACTCCATGTGCCAGTCCTCACTCCTTCACTTCCAGAGGATTACTTCTTTTTATTTAAAGCAGTTCTTTAGGTGCTGAGGATGTGGCTCAAGTGGTAGCGCGCTCGCCTGGCATGCGTGTGGCCTGGGTTCAATTCTCAGCACCACATACAAAACAAAGATGTTGTGTCCACCAATAACTAAAAAACAAATATTGAAAAATTCTCTCTCCCTCTCTCACTCTATCTTTAAAAAAAACTTCTATTGTCAGAAGTTGAATATGGCATTTTCAAGTCATTACCATCCTAAATAACTCTCCCTTGGCCCTTTGCCCTATATTTTTCAATTCTTAACAAATTTTATCAAAAGAATAATTGTTATGGTTTGGATGTGAGGTGTCCCCAAAAAGCTCATGTATGAGACAATGCAAGAAATCTTCGAGGTGAAATGATTGGGTTATGAGATTCTTACACTCAATCAGTGGAATAATGCCATAATAGGGATTAACTGTGTGTTAACTGTAGGTAGGTAGGGTGTGCCAGGACGGTGGTAGGTTTTTGGGTTAATGGCTTTAGTATATATAATTTGTCCATGGTGAGTATAGCATTCTCCCCATATCTATCTATCTATCTATCTATCTCCTCCTCCCCCTTCCTAATTGTCGTGTCTGACCTGTTTTTCTTCCCCACAGTCTTCTGCCTTTATGTTCTGCCTCACCTCAGCACGCCCTCCCCCCACCAGAATAGAGCCAATTGTGTATTACTGAGACCTCTGACACGTGAACCCCCTAATAAACGTCTCCTCCTTAAAATTGTCCTTGTCATGTCTTTTGGTTACAACAGTGAAAAGCTGACTAAATCAGTAGTCTAACACATATACTCCACTTTGTCAATTATTAGTCACCCTGAAACTTCTCTGTAAAATATTTATAGCCATGTATAGGTCAAATCCAAAAGATTTAAAATGCACTGCCATATTCAACTTCTGACTTCTATTTGAAAATCAGGACCACTCAGTCCAATCATTTAATTTACATTCACTTCATTCTTCTGCTTCTCTTCCTACTTCACTGGCTGCTCCAGTTTCATCTTCTATGTTAGCTACATTTTTTTTCTACCTTTCACAGAAATATTGGTCTTTCTCTGGGCTTAGACTTTAGCCTCTAATCTGTTCATAGACATAACTCTCATCAAAAATTTCAATATAGCCAAATTATCACTTACTGGTAAATCTATATCCCTATGCCTATATTTATCTGTCTAGTAGGAAAAATCCACTTGGATATGTTATAAGCACTAAAGCTCACTCTTTCCTCATACAAATATCTCCCTTGTTCATATCCTCTGTTCATATCCCTCATTTGGTTACATCATAAGCTATCCATTTACTTGAGCAACAACTAAATTATATCTGAGGTTCCCCACTGTTTCTCAATCGTTCTATCAAATCTGTCTTGAGGTTCACTGAATATTTTTTTGCAGTGCTATAATTGGTGATGCACCATCATCACTCACCTAAACTATTAGTTATGTTATCAGTCACCCTACCTTTGGTATTTCACCCCTATAAGACTCAATTGGACTATACAAGTACATGAGTAAAGCTATTTTTGTCTCCCAATATCCTCAAACAGACTCCAACCTTATTTTTCAGAATCTGTTACCTCTATCCTTCAGAAAAATTTATTATTTAGTAATTCACATTGACTTTTTGCATATCAAAAACAACAACACCACTACTCTGTCTCACATGTACTTATTTTGAAAATGATTTTCTCTCTTTATGGAATGCCAGCACCACTGCCGCACCCCATTCCTATTGCTATTCTTCACATACATATATATATATATATATATATATATATATATAGCTATATATCTTCTCTCAATGCACAAGTTATCTCTTTCCTCTTTCTAATAAGATTTCTTTGATTTCCAAACATTACGACTTATACATTTATCATAATAAAATACTATAATAAAATTTTTTCTCTATTAATGTATCTCCTTGAACTATACATTTGACTATGTATCATATTTTATTCTTTTTTCTGCCTAGTACTTTGCTCAATACCCAATTTACAATAGGTATCTATATATTTGAATTAAAATGATTCTGATCATAACTAAGTTTTACAATCAAGAAAACAAAGAATTAAAATTTGAAAAGATGAAATAATTACTTACTGCTTTTTAAGATGAACAAAATATGGTTTTCCTTCTATTGTAATGATATAAGCAATCTATAACAAGAGTATCCAAAAATTTCAGTTAGATTTATAAATAATATGTGTTAAACTATGTACTTTTTAGTACTTATATTTTTTTACCATATGATTTATTTTTATTTTTTTTAGTCATACATAACAGCAGAATGTATTTTGACATATAATACATACATGGAATGTACATACATCAGTCATAATGTCTATTATATTCTGTTCCCCTTCCTATCCCCCCTACTCTAGTACTTATATTTTAAAAGATTGACAGAATTAACAATAATATGTAACCATTTTATTTGCTTCCCTATGTGTATATCTGAGGCTTCAGGAGTCTGAACCAGTAATAAAGGACCCATTATTTTGCATCATTACATTTCTGGGTGAACACTTACCTGATGTCAACTGTTATCTTTTGACTTAGAATCCACCAGTTCACCCATGCCAAAGACAAATTTCATGATTCACTTCACTCACATTACCTTAATCCTGTCTTGGGGGAAATTCAGTTTTGTTATCCACTTAATTTTCATATTTTTGGATTCTTATCCCTAAAGTCCTTCATCTTCAAAGAAATAAAGTCTCATGCATATTCACACACATTGAAATGTTCTGCTGTGAAACTATTCTAAGCTGTCATCTCTGCCTCCTGCAGCAGTGGTGTCACATTAAAAAGGCAACTTAACATAATCTAAGGTTTAAAAATATTATTCCCAGGTCAGTAGAATTGAGGGAAGGGAACAGGAGAAAGAGGAGAGGGAAGGAAAAGTAGAAATACTTTATCTATTACTGAGACCTCTTATAATTCAAGAAAATTATATTCCATGCTTTTATAGTTATGTCAAATGCATCCTAATGTGTAACTAAAATATTTTAAAAATTTGCATATATAATAATATGATATAATAATTATATAATCCGCAATTACTCTATTTTCTCGATCGTGTTTTGCATCTGTTGATGAAATCCTTTCAGGAACAGTGGTGTGAAGAAAGCTTTTGTGTGACTCTAAAAATAAAAAGAAGTGATTTTATTTTAGTACCTGTGATTTTACATTATTTATTCCTAAGTCTATTTCTGCATTTCTTTCTCTACATTAAATAATCTACACATCTCTTCCTTTTTACCATTTTTCTAGTCCTTTTTATCTCCAAATTTCTAAACCCTTTCTTGTCAATATCTCAAGTTTTATTCTCTCTCTCTCTCTCTCTCTCTCTCTCTCTCTCTCTCTCTCTCTCACACACACACACACACACACACACACACACACACACACACAATTCAGCAGTTTGACAGCTAGCTAAAGTACTTAGTACCAAATTAGTGTTGTGACAGGAGCAGAAATGAGAAAACAAACTAATTAAAAAAGGGAGGTCATTTGCAGGAAAGCATGTAGATTACCAGATATAGGAATAATCTGCAATTTCCAAACCAGAAAATCATTGAGTTTCTTCATGGTGATTAGCAGAATTTTGTATGGGAAGGTGGGTGAGGGAGGCACAGTTTTGTCCATTTTGCACATAAGAACGCTGTCCCAGAGAAGTGAAACTATTCTCCACCAGAGGCAGCCTTTCTGGTTTCACTTTTTGGTAGAAGCAAGTGGCAAGGAGAAATCGCGTGGGAGATCATGGAGCCACACCTCCTGCCTGGATCTGGGATGGGAAGGGAGACCCCCCCCCCCCCCCCGCTAAATGAACACAGTCCACACTCAGAAGCCCAGGCTGGGAGAGGGGGACAAGTGTGTGCACTCACTGCGGCCTGCGTGCAGCCCACCAAGTCCGGTGAGAAGCACCACAAGAAGTAACATGGCTCCGGTGTCATGGAGCCCGTCTGTGTAACAGCAGTTGAGACGTTGAAGCAAGTGCAGGAGCAGCTCGCGCCAGGCAGCGGCGCGAGAAGCCCCACAGGAAGGCGATCTGAGAACAGAGACAAGGAAACCTCTGCGGAAGGACGCGCTGCTGGTGGCTGCTCAGTGCTGCTAGCCCTGAGAAGGCTTTCAGAGGTTTTTTTTTGTTTTGTTTTGGTTTGGGTTTTTTTGAGATTCAATAAAGATATTTAATTAATTTATTTGATACATGGCTATTGAATTAGTAAACCATTAGTGTAAAACCAAAATAACAACTTTTCTAAGAGAGACAATGTACATCACATTAGTCCAACACATTGAGCACAATTCAAGATGAAGTGTTCAAAAATTCAAGAGAGCCTTTGCCTGAGTCAGGGAGCCAGATCCCTGGAAACACTTTAAGGCTCCAAAGCAAAGTTTTCAAAATGACTTAGTGACAGTGACATAGGAGAAACAACTCAAGAATTTGTTAGAAATTAACAAAAATCTCTTCATAATATTGTTTATGGAATTTTGTATAATCACATCCAGAAAAAAAAAACTGGCAGGTAGATATGATCACCATTATCGTAACCTATGAGTTGTCCATTGGTCTTGTTTATTTTTAGTGGTGATATCTATTAAAATCACTGAGAGAGAAAAGATAGAACCTAACAATTATAGTTTTGTTGAAATCATCTCTATTTTTTGCACTGGATATTTAAATTTTTTTTTTCAAGCTTTGGGTGCAGTCCGATTACAAAAATGTTGGACATACCCTTGCTAACAACTATAGTTTCGTTCTGATTTTTAGGTGAACCCAAGTGAAAACTTATATTTAAATGCAAAAAATTCACATCACATAGTACAGAGAAGCAAAAACCACTTGCTTTAAAATGAATCTCACAAAAAATTTATAATTTTCTGATAGATCTTTTCCTGTCATCTTCAAAGACTGTCACTGAAACTTTTATTTTCATCATTTTTAAGCAAAAAAAAAATCCTTAATCATTATCAAAAGAATTTAAATTTGAGATACCCATCTGTTGCAATTTTTAGAGGCTCCAAACACCCCTCCTGGAGAGAAACCTTGGTTTTGAACTTCAGTGATGAAACAGTGGTCTCCTTTGTGCAATCTGCTCATACTGCTGTTAGGTAGCAAGTATTTCAACACTAACCTTCAGTCAAGAGCCTCTTGTGCTACAAGACACTCATTATTCAAGAAAAAATATCATCTACATTTAAAAAATGAAAGAACAGAATCTGTGCTCATGCAAGTGTTTATGTTGTATTTTTTTTAAATCTCTAATGTAGAGGCTCTGCAATCACCAGAATTGCAATTTTTTTTCCTGTCTGAGATAATAAAGGGACCACTTAATTATCATCTCATGGTCATTTTGCTTGCGACGTACAGATTTGAAATCCAATAACAACTCTAATGAAAAGCATTTCTTCATGGCCACAACCCTTTCACACCTGGACTATCGCTTTCAGAAGATGATTATATGGTTGCTACAAGAAGGTCACCATACAAGGCCAAAGTTACCGTCAGATGCCTGGATTCCCCACAAGCACCTTACTAACATAATGCAGAATGAATGGCTCCAGAGGTTTACAAAAAGAGACTATTTTTCAATGTCCATTAGTGCTTTGAAAAGACAATTTCAAATAACATAACACTACAATGAGGTTAAGGTAATGGACTAACCTTCTAAAATGTTAACCAGCTTGTAGTTTGAATTAAAAATAATGGTAAAAGAAGATGAAACTAATATTTTACAGTAATTTTCACTGAAGTAAATGAAGCAAGGCTTACATAGGAGAACCTCGAAGAATATGGAATTCTACCCATCAATGTGCTTCAAACGACAGCATATGTTGTTTATTTTGAATTCTCTGATAAATGAATGTTTATCCTGGGATCAGTGGCTCTAGGTGAATGGCAGATTGCAGCAGCAATTGCTTTCTTACCAAGAGAATCATCTTAAATCAGATCTCCTTTGTTTGATGAAACCTAAATTGCAGGGGGTGTTATTTAAACATCTAAGGAGAAAATTCATAGATAAGTTAACACATGGCTCCAAGATGCATTTAGCAGAACTAATTGTCTCTATTATTCTTTTATTCTGGAAGCTACAGATAGAATGTATAAGTGAAATAGCAAAATACTCTACCATTGTGCATTCTCTGATAAGGGACAGTAAGCCACCAAAATAGTAGATTTACTTCAAGTGGGTCCTGGGACCAAAGAGACAATTACATCTGTAGCAAGTCCAGCTAAATAGCTGAATTAAGAATAAAAACTCCTTCTTTGTGCTGTGCTTTTTTTTGTGAGGTGGAAAAAACCTGGAATCTGGCTCCTCTGTGGAGTACCTGTGGTACTCTGCACTCTCGACTCAAATATATCAAGAAGACTGGCTAAGTGACTGCACATGTGTGGTCCTAAAGAAAGTGATAGTAAAACCACCATGATAAAGAGCTCAAGGGCAGACATTCCTGCATTTGACTCCTGTCTTTGCCACATACTAGATACATAACCCCAGGAAAGGTCTTATATCTCTCTAAAGTCCTTTTAAAAAGTTTTGGTTAGCTAGAGAATGTTAAAATATAATCAAGTATCAAAAAGCCATCTGGGGCTTGGACTGTGTCTCAGTGGTACAGCATTTGCCTAGCACAGGAGAGGCACTGGGTTTGATCCCCAGCACCATATTAAAAAAAAAAAAAAAAAAAACAACTAAAACAAAATAAAGGTATTGTGTCCATCTACAACTAAAAATATTAAAATAAAAAAAAAGCCATCTGGCAACCTATCAGACATTTCTCAAGCCTTTCCAGGAGAGTTCCTTGCCTCCCCAGCCCACTGAAGCTATCTTGCCTGAGCTTCTCCTTGACACTGAGCCCAGTAGCTCCATTCAAAGCCTGCTGGGTTCTAAAGGATACCTCTGCAACCTCTAACTCTGCTGGCCATTCCCCTCTTTGTGAATCACCTCCTTCCCTCAATACAGAGAGAAAAGCAGACATATTTATAGAAGAGAAGCCACTGTTCTGGGAGAGACAGTAGCTGCCTGAGTTTCTTTCACCTCTTAGAACTTGGTATTTGGTCTTTCTGACGCTAGGTTCTAAGAATGTCTCATTGAGCTGCCTTAAAACATCAGAGTTTAAGCAATGTTAAAGCTAAATGTTCAAGACAAGTCAGAAAGCCACTAAATTTTTCAGGTTAAGACAGTACATGGTGAGGATTTTGTTTAGATGCTTTGAGAGTCACAAGGGCCTCCTGGCTCATTGGCCACTCGCTTGTCTTAAACAGAGATGGAAAGCTACATTATCTTCCAGGTCCCAATCTATACATGTTCCCACATCCACCCCCCAGTAATGATGACCAGAAGTGACCTAGTGAGCCCAGGACACACAGTGCTTAGCCCAGATTCTCAGGCAGCACTGGACCATGCTGTTCGATGGGAGATTACATTCCATACCGTGGTGAAGATGAGGCTTTCCTCTAAAATATGTGGTTCAAATTTAAGAAATAAGGGAAAGGGACTTAAAAATTATTAGTCAATCCAGGTGTGGTGGTGCATTCCTATAATCCCAGTAATTCAGGGGCTGAGGCAAGAAGTTGTTGAGTTCTAGGGTAGTATCCCAAAAGTAGTGAGACCCTGTCTTAGAATAAAAAGTAAAAGAGTTTTGTAAAGCCCAATGGAAGAGCACCTTTGGCTCAATCTTCTGCACACACAAAACATGTTGTTATTCCAAATTTGCATAATGTCTAGCTCCACACATTACCATGAACATATGTCACACCTTTCTTTGACATCTAATCAGAAAGCAAGATAGGTGCATAAAAAGAGTCAGAAAAACTAGAAACAATAAAATTTACATACATTTGCGGGGCAAGAGCAAGGCCATGGAGGCAAATACGTGAGTTTTTAGGAAGCCCCTTTAGCTAGCAATGAATATCTTAGCCAGGTTGAAGGTCAGGAAAATTGCCCAGCTCAGATCAAGCAGGTTACCATCAAACCAGAGTGTGGGTTTTGTGATGGTGTCAGGTCAGGCATACATGCAGATCTCCTCTAGGCTCCACAGTGAGTGTTTTAGATGCACAGTGTTTAACCCTGGGCTTCAGTGTGGACCCCAGGACTTGAATGAGCACTTCAAGACCAGCTTTCCCTCCAGGCCCAGCAGTGCAGGTTTCAAGACCACTTCATGCCTGAGAGGGAAGCTGGCAAATGGTAAGTCTGGATATGATGTCCCATATCCAGCCCACCTGTGACAAAGTCCAAGCCTGTCCTGGAGACTCTAAACCCCTGCACTGCACTATAGGAAAGCCTAGCCAGCTGTTGAGTGATGTGCACAAGGGCATCTGGGTTGACATCATATCCACAAGACCAAGCAGCCCATTGCTGCTATTCAGGGTTGAAGGGTTGGTGAGTTCAAGCCCACAGCCTGGGCTGAGCTTCCTGGGTGGGTTACACTAATTGAATGTGTTATGTCACTTTGTTTGGATTGTATTTATACACACAAACTCAACATAGACAATGCAGTGAATGATGACTCCACTTAGGAGGAGTTAACTTAAGAGACTATAACATATATACAGTGAAAACTACTTTCGTCATACGCTCTTAACTTCCCATAATTGTGTTAACAAGTTCTTTTTGAATTCTTTCTAAGTTTTAGGTTCCCAAGGTCCACAGGCATGATTCCTGATCTTTTGGAAGTTTTCAGATATTTGTATGTCTGTTTATATTCCTTTCTCCCTTGTAGCATTTTCTTTTCTTGTATTGTCTAGTATTTTTCCTTAAAGTGATCTCTTTTAGTTACATTCAATTTACTGCTCTCCCAGAGCATTCTTTATAACTGCAGCTTAAGTTTTTAGGTTACACCTCAAACTTTACATAGTTTCTATCCTTCCTGATGGAAATCACCCCATTAGTTAGGCAAACCACAGTATTTCTATATCCCTTATTACCTTATTGTCCTCTGATGTCTCCTAACATAACCACACTTTTATATATGAAAATTAGTTACTTCCTCCAAACTAAGACAAAAAAGATCTTTATTGTCTCCAGTCTCTGTCCCTGTCACCAAGGGAATTATGATAGAGTGCTTAAACACTGCAATTCTTTCAGACTTTTGTTTCCTAAAAGCATTACCCTCCCATTAGTCTGAAATTACTTGAAAGTAATGGCCATATTTATTTTGCTCATCACCAATTTATAGGTAGTACCATGCAGAGAATATACTCAATAAATACTTATGAATGAGTAGTTACTCTTGACCTTCACATTGCATATGGAGTTAGTGTTGTAACTACTACTCTAGTTGTATCCTCACATTTTATCATAATCATCCTATTCCAGAAATTATATATATATATATATATATATATATATATATATATATATATATATTCAAGAAAGACTTTTGGTAATTGTTAAAACAAAACATAAAATAGAATTTGAACAGATAAATTTCTTTTCCCTCACACTTTGAAATGGAAGAGAAAGAAATTACCATAAAAATAAACATAACTTTGACAGATTTTATTATAGCAATCTAAAAATATTATTTCCTTATATATTTAGATCAAAATCATAGGGAAGCACCCAAATATATAGTACTAAGTAAACTAAAATGAAATTGACAATGCACAATTAATTCCTAAGTATTGATTTGACAGATGAACTGATGAAATCTTATTATTAATCTGTTTTTTATTCAGGTTAGTAGTATTATCTTAAGTTTATTGAGCAGTTATTCTCGTTGTCAGATTGGAATTAAAGAGATGAAGCTAATAAGATGTAAGATCTATGAATTAGTTTATAAAACACACCCATATTTTATTAAAAGTGAAGAATGTTAACTTTTCTCATTTGCAAGTTCTACTTTAGTTCCCCAGAAATTAAAAAAAAATCATAAAGGGAATAAATGACTCATGGCCAAAACATCTAATAAAAATTGTGATCATTCTTTCAAGAATTCTTTTTCCTGACACATGAATTTTTCATGTGGTAGTACTCTTTTTGTGCACTTTACAGTGGAATGGAATTTGAGCATGAGTATCTTTTCTTCTATTCCGCAGTGACCAGAAGTCTCTTCAGAAGACAATGAATGATATCGAGGGTCTCACTGAGACAATAAAACTACCATTCCTCCTTTGGTTGAAGCTAATGCAAAAAATAAACAGTGTGGACCAGTCCGCATGCCAGTGTGTCTGATTTTCTTTTCCCCTTCCTCCACTTGGGTGGTCTCCATATGGAACACCTCTCCACCTTGAAGGCTTTGTTTCTTTGGGGAAGTTTGAGTTTCCTGATGGGCCAGTCCAGGTGGTGACTTGGGTCCTATGGCCAAGGAGGTGGGGCCTGCAAATGGGAAGGAGTAGAAAAATCAGAGTAAGAAAGACACTTCCAGGGAAAAGAACATTGGTTCATAGTATTCTCTATTGGGTGCTTCCATCTTGCCCTCTGTCGGAGCCAGCGGCTCAGATATATCTATTCATAGTTCAAAGCTAGTTGAGGGCAAGTATCAACAAATATTCAACAAGCCTTAGCCTAATTCGCCAATGGTTAGCTGAGTCAAGAACCCCATTCCCTTGGTGCTGCAGTGCTCTGCTTTCGACCTGTGATGGGCTGAGTTCTCTGCTGCTTGGTACTGACCCTGAATACTGATCCTCCCCACAAGGTCAACTGCTATATTTGATGACAAATACGCCACCTGAGGATCACAAGGCCAGACCCAATGTGACTACTCATGTCCCACATGTTAGAAAGGTCTTCCTTTAATTGAGATTAAATTTAATCTTTCTGAGAAATAGAAAGCTGCTCTACTCCAGCTTCTTCAATATAGAGAATGTGAAGCAAAGCAAAGCATAGTGTACAGAGTCATGGAAACGGGCACCTCAGGGTTCTCATGAGGACACACATCATGGAACAGTTTTATGATCAACGTCATGGTGCTATCAAACTCTTGACAACTTACGTAACTTCATTGCTGCCCTGTTTCTGGCCTGCTCACATTTCCTCCTGTAAAGCCCAATTGTGTTTTTCTATGTAAACACAATCTGCAGTCATTGTTAAATCAGTTCCAATCCATTGTTATTTACTCTTTATAGTAATTTTAGATATTTTTTACTCTGCAGGATTTTCAAACTTTAGAAATACTGTTAAGAGAATTCCATATGGGAATTCTTTCCTAATTGATCTAATCAATCTTGTTGAAGTAATCTTGCTGAGCAAACAGCTTTTACAGATTTTTAACACATCATTAATGAGGGAGACAGGTCTATATTATAATAGTTGAAAGATTCATCTATACATGTGAAATATTGAAGTGTGTTTGCAAATGAATGCCAAACTTTTCTTCCTAGTGGGGGAGGGAAGACCACTGAAACTGCCTGGACAAACTTTATTTCCTGTCTCTCCATGAGAGTTCTTTGGAATGTCTAGGAGGAGTCACAGACTTTTCACATTTTGCCACATGTACTTTATCTTGCCTCTTTCCCTAATTCAACCTTTCTGAACAGTTTGAGAAGAGTATTTGTGTCTCCTACCCCTGTGCACTTAATGCCTTTACTGTGCTGTGAATTGTCCAGGACAGCACATTCTCTCCCATAACCCTGGAAAATTCCTACATTCAGGAAACTAACATTGACACAATACTTTCCTCTAGTCTATAGCCCAGTTTCTTAGTTGTCCTGTTGTCATCCTCCATGCTTGATTTAAGTCCAGGCTCCCACAGTTCATACACTTATCACATCTCTTTAGTCTCCTTTATAGTTTCAGAAAATTTTCAAGTTTGCCTACTTCTGAAACTTAGAGACAAAGACTGTGGCATTTCTGTGTATGTGTGTGTGTGAGTGTGTGTGTGTGTGTGTGTGTGCGCACGTATACATATGCACTGCTTCATTGGTGATTATGTCTTCAGCTATTATGTGAAAAGCCAACAAATCGCAAATATGTGGCACCAGGCCTACAATATAGAAATAGCTGTCGACGTGTCTGCCCTGCTTACCAAATTGAGTCAGTGTAAGAACTTGGCAGGCAGGAGGTGACTAGAACTTGACAGCCTTCGAAGGAGGGGTCGTATCCATGGGCTCTTCACTGGCAGCCTGGGAGGTTGGTGGTGCTGATGCCCTCTGTGCCAGGGTGGAGGCCGGTGAGTGGTCCTGCACTGGCAGTGTGGTAACCGTGGGGGCATTGGGAAGAGAGGCTCTTTGCTGTCCAGCAGGGTGCCTAGAAGCAGGCTGAGGGGCGGGTGGTGGGACAATGGAATGGGACAGATTGCGGTTGGGTTGAGAGAACTGAAGGGTTGGGGGGCTGGGGAGGACTGGTCCCTTTGCTGGCTGCCTGTGCTGCCTATGGCCATGGACATTGCTGTCACTGGATGCAGGAGAAGACAAAATGACCGCCATGGAAGGGGGAGTGGTGTCCATGGCCATGTCCTCAGGCAGCACAGCGGGATTCTGGGGAAGGTGAGCCGATGACATGGCTATTAGGGTGAGAGGGACACTCCTAGTGGAGTGCTGGCCCTGGGTATTGGGGTTTGGGGTGGAAGGGACAGGAGTGGGTCTTGGGAAGGAATGAGGAGGAGGAGGAAGAGGAGCAGCAGGGCTGGGGAGGACTTGTCCCTTTGCTGGCTGCCTGTGCTGCCTATGGCCATGGACATTGCTGCCACTGGATGCAGGAGAGGACAAAATGACTGCCATGGAAGGGGGAGTGGTGTCCATGGCCGTGTCCTCAGGCAGCACAGCGGGATTCTGGGGAAGGTGAGCCGATGACATGGCTATTAGGGTGGGAGGGACACTCCTAGTGGAGTGCTGGCCCTGGGTATTGGGGTTTGGGGTGGAAGGGACAGGAGTGGGTCTTGGGAAGGAATGAGGAGGAGGAGGAAGAGGAGCAGCAGGGCTGGGGAGGACTTGTCCCTTTGCTGGCTGCCTGTGCTGCCTATGGCCATGGACATTGCTGCCACTGGATGTAGGAGAGGACAAAATGACCGCCATGGAAGGGGGAGTGGTGTCCATGGCCGTGTCCTCAGGCAGCACAGCGGGATTCTGGGGAAGGTGAGCCGATGACATGGCTATTAGGATGGGAGGGACACTCCTGGTGGAGTACTGGCCCTGGGTATTGGGCTTTGGGGTGGAAGGGACAGGAGTGGGTCTTGGGAAGGAATGAGGAGGAGGAGGAAGAGGAGCAGCAGGAGGAGCAGCCAAAGGAGAGGGAACACTAGGAGGAGGAGCAGGAAGAGGAGGAGGAGGAGGAGGAATAGGAGCAGGAGGAAGTGGAAATGGAGAAGGGGGAGAGGGAAAAGGAGGAGGAGGAGGAGGAGGAGGAGCAGGAGGAGGAGGAGGAGGAGGAGCAGGAGGAGCAGGAGGAAAAGGAGAAGGGGAATGAGGAGGAAGAGAGGGAGTAGGACTAGGAGAAAGACCAGGGGGAGGAGGAGGAGGGGGAGGAGGAGGGAGAGGAGGAGCAGGAGAAAAAAGTGAAGGAAGAGGAGAAGGAAATGGAAGAGGAGGAGGAGGAGGAGGACAAGGAGAAGGAGGGGGAGGGGGAGGAAGAGGAAAAGGAGAAGGAGGAGGAGGAGGAGGATCTATGCACATGGGGGTTGGGGATTCCATTCTGGAAGAGGTAGGATTGGAGGGGAAAGGGACCTGGGTAGGAGGTGTGGGAAGGTGAAACACATTAGGGGTAATTCCAACATGGGCACTGGGGCTAAAGGGAGAAGGAGGTTTCCTGGGAAGAGGCAGTGGAATATTAGATGAGGGGGAAGGTGGAGGGATGGGTAGGTTCAGGGGCCCAGCAGGCTCGAATTCCATTGGGATGGGGGAGGGGTCAGTGGGTGGGGGGAGGGGGCCTGCATTCCAGGTAGGGCCTGCAGGTGGGGAGGATGAATGGACAGTGGTGGTGCAGTCCTCCAGAGCCTCTCTTCCGCCCTGGGCGACCTGTGTCTCAGGCTTCACGTGGTTACTTCTGGCACTCTGAACCCTCCTCAGGGTGCCTTTTGAACATAAAAGTGGCCGCTTTGCAGGTGGGGGCAGCCCATCCTGATGCCAGGCAATCAGTGATGGCAGGGCCACTGGCATGAGCAGCTTTCTTTTATGCGGCCTCCTGGAAGCAGCAGTTAGTGAGGGCCAACCCTTGGATAGAATACAGGTGGGCTTCAGGCCCTGCTCTCCCTGGATGGATGGGGAGGCAGACAGGCAGATCCACTTCTTGGGCGACACGGGGGGCCTCTGGAGAACACTATTTCTCTCTGGGGGCCAAGAACTGGCCTCCAGGGCACTGAGGTCTCCCCGAGTGACCTCCTCCGTCTTCTTCTCCTCCTCGTCCTTCTCCTCCTCCTCCTTCTCCTCCTCCTTCAGCTTCTCCTCCTTCTTCAGCTTCTCCTCCTTCTCCTCCTCTTCCTCCTCCTCCTCCTCCTCCTTCTCCTCTTCCTCCTCCTCCTCCTCCTCCTCCTCCTCCTCCTCCTCCTCTTCCTCCTTGTCCTTCTCCTCTTCCTCATCCTCCTCTTCCTCCTCGTCTTCCTCCTCCTCCTCCTCCCTCCTCCTCCTCCTCCTCTTCCTCCTCGTCCTTCTCCTCTTCCTCCTCCTCCTCCTCCTCCTCATCCTCCTCATCCTCCTCCTCCTCCTCCTCCTCCTCCTCCTCCTCCTCCTCCTCCTCCTCCTCCTCCTCCTCCCTCCTCCTGGCTCCTC